>NW_020528391.1:0-15000 GCF_003368295.1 Carassius auratus
ACAGAGACACTCACACTCTCACATTTATCTCCTCTAAAGCTTCATAAGAGATCTCAGCAACATCACTCACTGTGCTCAGATTATTCTCCTTAACCAGAGACACTCACACTCTCACATTTATCTCCTCTAAAGCTTCATAAGAGATCTCAGCTACATCACTCACTGTGCTCAGATTATTCTCCTTAACCAGAGACACTCACACTCTCACATTTATCTCCTCTAATCTTCATAAGAGATCTCAGCTACATCACTCACTGTGCTCAGATTATTCTCCTTAGATAGAGACACTCACTCTCACATTTATCTCCTCTAAAGCTTCATAAGAGATCTCAGCTACATCACTCACTGTGCTCAGATTATTCTCCTTAACCAGAGACACTCACATTCTCACATTTATCTCCTCTAAAGCTTCATAAGAGATCTCAGCTACATCACTCACTGTGCTCAGATTATTCTCCTTAACGAGACACTCACACTCTCACATTTATCTCCTCTAAAGCTTCATAAGAGATCTCAGCAACATCACTCACTGTGCTCAGATTATTCTCCTTAACCAGAGACACTCACACTCTCACATTTATCTCCTCTAAAGCTTCATAAGAGATCTCAGCTACATCACTCACTGTGCTCAGATTATTCTCCTTAACCAGAGACACTCACACTCTCACATTTATCTCCTCTAAAGCTTCATAAGAGATCTCAGCTACATCACTCACTGTGCTCAGATTATTCTCCTTAGATAGAGACACTCACACTCTCACATTTATCTCCTCTAAAGCTTCATAAGAGATCTCAGCTACATCACTCACTGTGCTCAGATTATTCTCCTTAACCAGAGACACTCACACTCTCACATTTATCTCCTCTAAATCTTCATAAGAGATCTCAGCTACATCACTCACTGTGCTCAGATTATTCTCCTTAGATAGAGACACTCACACTCTCACATTTATCTCCTCTAAAGCTTCATAAGAGATCTCAGCTACATCACTCACTGTGCTCAGATTATTCTCCTTAACCAGAGACACTCACACTCTCACATTTATCTCCTCTAAAGCTTCATAAGAGATCTCAGCTACATCACTCACTGTGCTCAGATTATTCTCCTTAATAGAGACACTCACACTCTCACATTTATCTCCTCTAAAGCTTCATAAGAGATCTCAGCTACATCACTCACTGTGCTCAGATTATTCTCCTTAGATAGAGACACTCACACTCTCACATTTATCTCCTCTAAAGCTTCATAAGAGATCTCAGCTACATCACTCACTGTGCTCAGATTATTCTCCTTAGATAGAGACACTCACACTCTCACATTTATCTCCTCTAAAGCTTCATAAGAGATCTCAGCTACATCACTCACTGTGCTCAGATTATTCTCCTTAACCAGAGACACTCACACTCTCACATTTATCTCCTCTAAAGCTTCATAAGAGATCTCAGCTACATCACTCACTGTGCTCAGATTATTCTCCTTAGATAGAGACACTCACACTCTCACATTTATCTCCTCTAAAGCTTCATAAGAGATCTCAGCTACATCACTCACTGTGCTCAGATTATTCTCCTTAGATAGAGACACTCACACTCTCACATTTATCTCCTCTAAAGCTTCATAAGAGATCTCAGCTACATCACTCACTGTGCTCAGATTATTCTCCTTAGATAGAGACACTCACACTCTCACATTTATCTCCTCTAAAGCTTCATAAGAGATCTCAGCTGCATCACTCACTGTGCTCAGATTATTCTCCTTAGATAGAGACACTCACACTCTCACATTTATCTCCTCTAAAGCTTCATAAGAGATCTCAGCTACATCACTCACTGTGCTCAGATTATTCTCCTTAGATAGAGACACTCACACTCTCACATTTATCTCCTCTAAAGCTTCATAAGAGATCTCAGCTACATCACTCACTGTGCTCAGATTATTCTCCTTAGATAGAGACACTCACACTCTCACATTTATCTCCTCTAAAGCTTCATAAGAGATCTCAGCTACATCACTCACTGTGCTCAGATTATTCTCCTTAAGATAGACACTCACACTCTCACATTTATCTCCTCTAAATTCATAAGAGATCTCAGCTACATCACTCACTGTGCTCAGATTATTCTCCTTAACCAGAGACACTCACACTCTCACATTTATCTCCTCTAAAGCTTCATAAGAGATCTCAGCTGCATCACTCACTGTGCTCAGATTATTCTCCTTAACCAGAGACACTCACACTCTCACATTTATCTCCTCTAAAGCTTCATAAGAGATCTCAGCTACATCACTCACTGTGCTCAGATTATTCTCCTTAGATAGAGACACTCACACTCTCACATTTATCTCCTCTAAAGCTTCATAAGAGATCTCAGCTGCATCACTCACTGTGCTCAGATTATTCTCCTTAATAGAGACACTCACACTCTCACATTTATCTCCTCTAAAGCTTCATAAGAGATCTCAGCTACATCACTCACTGTGCTCAGATTATTCTCCTTAGATAGAGACACTCACACTCTTCACATTTATCTCCTCTAAAGCTTCATAAGAGATCTCAGCTACATCACTCACTGTGCTCAGATTATTCTCCTTAACCAGAGACACTCACACTCTCACATTTTATCTCCTCTAAAGCTTCATAAGAGATCTCAGCAACATCACTCACTGTGCTCAGATTATTCTCATTAAATAGAGACACTCACACTCTCACATTTATCTCCTCTAAATCTTCATAAGAGATCTCAGCTACATCACTCACTGTGCTCAGATTATTTCTCCTTAGATAGAGACACTCTCACATTTATCTCCTCTAAAGCTTCATAAGAGATCTTGGTAACATCTTGCACCGTGCTCAGCCCTTAACGAAACAATAATATATGGGAATATATTGACAAATATATAATGTGACATATTACATAATACATTTCCAAATATTATAACCGGTGCTAATATTTTCACTTTACATCAATATATGCGTTGACAATATAGTATGTATTGAACATATAAATATATTAGAATCAAAGACTAAAATAAATCTCAGATTTGATCTTTTATTGGTTAAATTGCATATAGAGGTTTCCACATAAATGTGAATTAATTTATACACATACGTATATATATACTTATTCATGGAATGAGTCAAAGCAGATTTCTGGTTCCTTGCATGATTTGCATGAATATGAATATAGGGGGAGATCTGCTAGTATTTATTGTTGTATTACTTTGAATTTTAGAAGGGTTTGTGGTGTGTGTATATTCATGGAGTTACTGTGGTGCTGAACAGTAGAGCCTGTATATAGAATAACGATTGGACAAACACTTGTAAGATATGATATGTTTAAAAAATAATGGCTGGGCACTTCTTACAGTGATTCCCTAAGTGCTTTAGTATAAGCAGGTGTGCTATTTTAAACTATATATGTTCGAAAATATAAAACATGTATGCAACAGTTCGTAGAGTTGGGAAGAAGAAGGCAGGAACCGGCGAAGATTTAAAGACTTTAATCCAAATAAATAAACAAACTGAAGTAATGCGGTAAACCCCT
Organism: Carassius auratus; assembly: GCF_003368295.1. Classification (NCBI taxonomy): domain Eukaryota; kingdom Metazoa; phylum Chordata; class Actinopteri; order Cypriniformes; family Cyprinidae; genus Carassius; species Carassius auratus. The sequence continues at coordinate 3,547 of NW_020528391.1, forward strand.
CATGGAGGACTGCCACACACACACATAATAAAAGATAAACAAAACACAACGTAAAATCCAGGCCTGGTCCTCTATATTATTCTGTATTGTTAATTTACAATTATTTAATTTAAATATATTTATCCTTCATATATTAGGAAATATATTTTCTTTCCGTAAAGGTGGCTATTATTCTTAGCTAGAGAGTTCATTTTTCAATTTTATTTTAAACTCACAATCAAATGACATACATACATGATAATAAAACCCATTGATTTTACTACAGATATATTAAACAAAGAAAAATGTTATGTAGCAACCATAAAGAAATTTTATACAATTATATACCATACCATTATTCATCTACAATTACAACAAATTCTTGTTGTGGTTATGCATTCATTCAATCAATCAATCCCTTTCCAATGTGTTTGGGAAATGTGATGCATATGCAATGCCTGGCATTGAAGACAAATTTAAAAACATTAGTTTGCTTAAAATATTTTCAAGAACTAGAACTTTTCTTTTTATAGGATTCTCAAGTAAGCTTACAATGTGAAAACAAGTTGCTCCTGTTACAATGTCCTGCTGGAGATCTAGTCCTGTGCATGACAATTCATTCACAAAAGCAAGATGTCTCTCATTTGAAAAATTGTCTCCATCTTTATAAAAGAAAAAGAAGTCAATTTGACCATAACATACTTCATTTCCATCATGAAATGTCACAGTGCAATGTTTCTTCTTTTGGCTCTGACATACTGCTTTGAGGAATAGACAGTTCGGCCTATCTGAACTCTGCTAAATGCCTTCACAACATTACTATGTAAGCTATGTCCTAAAAACATTTCTAATGTAGACATGTCTGCGCAATCCAGCAAAAGATTGAAGGGAACACCCATTTCTTTCACTCTAAAGGCACCTGTGTTTGAAAAACAAAATGACTTGTGTCATTTGTCATCTTGGCAATGAAATCAGCAGTGGTATTACCAATTTTGGTGGTTTGAGCAATATTTGGGAGACACTGAATAAGTTTCACTGCATTTACCATTTGTAGAGGAATATTTTGAGTTCCATGAATGAGACGAAGCAAATGTCCATTTTTGTCCTCAAAGTGAAAGCAAGAATGGGTCCACAAAGGTCCAAGAGCTCTAACACTGTCTGCTAAATGAACTAATAAGTGAACATTGGCTGTCAGGTATCTGTCACCATAAAGCTCATTCATCTGAGAACAAAACTTCCACAGAAGTTTCTCAGCGTGATCTATTTGTGCAAAGGTTATGGAATCCAAAAGAAGAATGAACATTGCTTCACTTAGCAGCAGAAAGTGATTGTAGTATAGGTTTGCAAGAATACCTCGAAAAACTACTGGCCCAAAGAACAACAACATACACCGGTACTCTGAAGCTTTATAGTACATTCTGTGGACAGAAACAGAGCGAGGGAAACGTGTTTTAAATGGTGGTTGAATTTCACTCATGCGTTTGTCTACTTCACTAATTGATCTGACCATGCTAAAAGAACAGCGTGAGAATTCTGTGGAAAACCACAAATGCATCAAAAGTCGCATTACACCAAGAAGCACAGAATGCATGTAATCAACACCTGTGCCTAAGATCAAATCAAAGCTATTTACTGTGCTGAGGTATGTGGGACCCTTAACTCCACGCACTATGGTTTCTGAATCAAATGACAACTTGGCATCTTCCACAAATCTCGTATGAGTACGTGCAGGACCCTTTGGATCTTCAGTTTGAAAGGGGAAAGTATGCACATGTCCCCTTTCTCCTGTTTTAATTGTCTTGCCAGGCTGTTCACATTTTAAACATCCAAAATGTCCATTGTACTGAATAGTATTTAACACTAAAGCTTTTGCGGGTAAATCACAAGTACCTGCAATGGTTAATACTCTGCAAATAAAGGGACTATCTGATTCATAAAATTTAACAAGGACTCCATCTCTTTGTATATTATTAAGAGTGTCACACAGCGGTTTAAGGAAAGTCAGCATAGATGGTTTTGACTCACCAAACCAAAGACCTGCAAGAATCATGTTTTCTCTGTTTGTACGCTCAACAAAATTTAGTTCATTTATGATACAATAAAAAGGCCACACTGAGAATTTAGAGGACTTGAAAACAGGAATGCCATCTGTGTTCCAGAGTAAGGAAATATTGTGGGAATCACTAAGTAACCCACCACCTGCCAAAAACTTCTGATATACTTGTCCATCATATATATCCTCTACATTGCACTGGCCCTTTTTTTGTCTAATGAATCTAAATTTTAACTTTTCCTCAAAACCTTTTTTTGCGAACAATGCCTTAATTTGAGATTCAATTGGAACTTCAATGAAATATGAAGTTGATACCTCTGCTTCACAGACCTGACACTGGCCGTTATCGCTCTCTACTGACATGTAACAACCGTCGCAATATTTGTGCACAATAAATGAGGGACCTGCATTATCAAAGATTTGTTTGATTTTTTTTAGATTTCCCAGGCACTCTGTTTGATGTTCTACTGGACAATGCAGGGAGATCAATTTGACCAAGTCACTCAGGGCTTTCCCTGTAATTTTGTGTCTATTAGCAAAAGCTAGTATAATGAGAACGCTTTCTGCAGTAGATACAGGAGCATTTTTGTAAAGTGAACAATTACCAGGATTTTCCTTAAATTGAATTTCTGCATCATCATTAAGGTCATTGTCAAATAAAGTGCCATCATTCCAATCAGCATCAATACCATAGTGAATAGGATCAAAATGTTCCACATCACAATCAGTAGTGTACGGAGTGTAGTCTTGTTTTGTATAAAACTCTTCATTAACATTACAAAGTTCAGGTCCGTACATCATAGAAGATCCCTCTGTCTGAGAAATGCCATTGTCCACTCCAAGCACTTCTGCAGAGCAATCATCTGCTCTGTGGATTGACATGTCTCCTAAGGTTGCAGTGTTTTTTTCCTGCAAGAACAAGAACAAACACCAAAGTGTGCAAACTTTCAAAAAACAAACAAACAAACAAAAACAATAAATTCTCACTTTGATGATTTTTCTTCTATATCTTTTCATTTTTGATTGGTCCTTAATTTTCCTTCTCCAACGAGACTGATTAATTGTTATTTGCGCCATCCTTTCTCTTGTGACTCAAGAGTATATACTGTACTACTCAACCAAATAACTTGCTTAAAAAATTAAATCAAACAATACTGTGGCAAGTTTATTTGCACTGCTTCTTTTATAAATTAGCCAAACACATCTGACATTGTTAGCTAAAGTATTTTGCCTCACTTGGCAGTATAGGTGTTGCACTGATTACATCAGGTGTGCAGTTTACCTGTGAGCAATGATTGCCATGAATGTCATGGTGCACTTAAACAAGTAGGAGATGGTTCAAACCATAGATACAAATAACCATAAACACAACATTTATATTGCCCATTGTAAAAACTGGCATTTTACCACCAAGTGTAATGACACTAAACAGTGAGGGAAGCAGAAAGAGAAGGTAAGTAGCCCACAAAGATCTTTTTATTAGGCATAGTTTATGGTACTGAGAATTTGGTCTTATCCACAGAACAGAGATCAGTGTGATGGAGATACCTAAAAGAATCCGTAACCCAATCAAAAAAAGAAAAGTCAGTGAGCCAGTCACTGCCCTACAAAATGAAGAACAAGAAGGTAAATAAGTTTAATAGTTTTGACAGTCAATTGTATTAAAGGCTTCATTTAAATTAAGTCTGTACGTCAATAAGCCTTTGTGTGTCCCTTAGGCTTGCCTTGAACCCATGACTTTTTGAATTGCTGACACTGCCAATTAAGCTATGCTTGCTTACAGTGTTTGGGAAATTTGTGGTGGTTGGATGTTAAATGTAATGTGCATATGTATTGGGGTTTATTATGAATCAAAAAGCTTCAATGTTGTATTCCTAGTGACTATTTATTGACTTTGGATTTATTCTTACAATTACAGGACTTTATGTTTTTCTAACATTTGAAGATGGATATACTGCAAGAATTTGTAAGACCTGCGACATACTTACAGAAAAGGAGTCGCCAATTACTAGCTTTGAGGGACTCATTCCAGGAGCTCGAGTTCTTGCAAGATGGTCAGACAACAAATTTTATAATGCCACTGTAGATCACATTGGGTTCTATGACCAAAAGCAGGACCCGAGAAAGGGTGCAAAAAAGGACATAAAAAGAAATTATGCATCTGCTGAATCATTTTATAACCAGAATCGGGTCGCTTCTGCACCAGCTGAACATGGTCCTTCCTCTGCACTAACCCAGCCTCCGTCTCCAGGATTGCCACCAACCCAACATCAATCTGTGCAATTACCATGCTCTGTTAAGCCTTTTAATCCACAGCCCATGACACCATCTGAGTATTGTAATCAAGACCAGCCAGGTTTCTTAGATTTAGATGAACATCAAAGACAAACCATTACACATAATTCAACCCCAAAAGAAACATTTTTGGGGCTTCTGTATAACCCGTCTATACCTCACCCCTCAGCTGAAGTTACAATTCAGGATGACCAGCTTGGGTTAGAGCCTGAGGAGTATGAAGATCCCACAGTCAGATCACAGAATTCTTCCTATGAAAATGAACAATGGGAGCAATGTGAAACATGCAAGCTGGAGGTACAGGCATTACTTAAAGAGAATAAGATGATGAAAGATGTGCTTTCCAGCATGAGTAAGTAAAATGATTGCATGTAAAGGGACATTTCTGATTCATTAATAATTCCTCAACCACTGTAAAAGCTTTTACTCCTACCTTTTTTGTTTCAGATCTTGAACACCTACAGGTACTCAGAGAATTTATAGATAAGATGGAAGACTACAAATCACGTGAAAGTGGGGTGCTGATGCCTCAAACCAGACCTGGCCAACAAGAACTTTACCCAGACAGTGGGCTGCTCTTGTCCTCTACCAAACTAGCAGCTATTCACCAAGAGTCAAAGAAGGACTGTCTTCGTCTTTTCCATCTACTGTTTGATCAGTTCTTCACTCATGAAGAATGTTCAAACTCTGTAGCATTTGGAAAGCATGGCAAAGTCCCAGAGGGCAAGACAATTTTGGATAAAAGTAAAGTAAATGGAATACTAAGTAAGTTCCTAAATCCTTTTTATCAAATGTCAACTTCATGTTCCATACATTTAATCTAATGTTTGGTCATGTTATAGGCACAATGGGATTAAAAGTATAGTTACAGTATTTCCCGTGACCAGTTCATGTAACATTTTCCCTTTTTCCCCAATTGTAGCTTATGTCATGAGCTGCGGCAAATGTCATGGATGGAAACCAGTTGAAAAGTCAAAGCTGAAGAAAGCCCTTATAAACAAGTGTCGCATGAGATCAACTTAAATGTTTATGTAATTGTAGTGTTACATCAATGATGTTGTGTCATTTAGTGGTATTTTATTTTGCTGTTTCTGTATTTAAGTATCTATATGTAGCTGTGCTGCAGTCTAGAATTTTTTTTTTTTTTTTTAAATGCTGCTTATAAAGTGTAAAAAAGAAACTATATATTTTAGTTTGATATTGTAGAAAACTTCTTTCTCTAAGATTAAAATCTGTGTCTTTACAGAGATTGCAAAGTATAAACATAACTCATGTGCAGTATCTAACACTATTTAATTTTTATTTTTTTTTGAAGTGCCTTGTAAAAGATTTCCATATTGTATTTTCTTGCCATTGTATTAAGCATGTAAAATGAAACTTGAAACCTACATGAGCAAAGAAAATGTTAACCTCATACCGAGCACAGTAAAAGCAGCCTAACGTCTGAGCAATAAAACTTTCTGCAAGACACTAAAGAGCTCTCCCATCTTCATTTTAATACAGTCTCATGGATGTCTTGTCTTCTCCAAATTTACTTTAGTCTCATTTATGTCTATTTGTATGTTCCCTGGGCAATTATATGAGGAAATATGAAGTCAAATCTGAAACCTAAAGTGGACACTGATGAGAATCACAATCATAAATGCTGAGCTTAGTAAGAGCAATCTCTGAGTGAAAACACTTTCTCTAATTAGTGTTGAAAGAGATTACAGCAAGACAATAAAGAGAGTTTTAGGAGAAACATCTGAGACACTGCTGATACTACAACAAGAGCTAACTAAGAATCTCAATTAAGTCTCAGATATTTCTCATGTCTCAGTTGTGTCTACTCTTATTTCTCCTAATCGATTTTAGGAGAAACATCTGAGACACTGCTGATACTACAACAAGAGCTAAATAAGAATCTCAATTAAGTCTCAGATATTTCTCATGTCTCAGTTGTGTCTACTCTTATTTCTCCTAATGGATTTTAGGAGAAACATCTGAGACACTGCTGATACTACAACAAGAGCTAACTAAGAATCTCAATTAAGTCTCAGATATTTCTCATGTCTCAGTTGTGTCTACTCTTATTTCTCCTAATGGATTTTAGGAGAAACATCTGAGACACTGCTGATACTACAACAAGAGCTAACTAAGAATCTCAATTAAGTCTCAGATATTTCTCATGTCTCAGTTGTGTCTACTCTTATTTCTCCTAATCGATTTTAGGAGAAACATCTGAGACACTGCTGATACTACAACAAGAGCTAACTAAGAATCTCAATTAAGTCTCAGATATTTCTCATGTCTCATTTGTGTCTACTCTTATTTCTCCTAATTGATTTTAGGAGAAACATGGGAAGACAAAGCTGACACCTAATTTAGACAATAAAGAGATAATTCAAGCTTCTCTCACCACAATCTCAGTTTTGACTCTCTTAGACATCTCTCATTTGCGTCTATATTTGTTTCTCCTAAGGAATTTTAGGAGAAACATCTGATAAACAGCTGACACTTAATCAAGAAACATAGGAGAATCACAACTATGTCTCCTGAGCTTAGAAAAAGCAACCAATGAGCAAATAGTTTTTCCTCTGGGCTGTTGTGCTTTAATGTGCCCAAGCATGTCAAAGTTCTGTCTTGTGTAGCTGGCTGTGTGAGAATCAGAGCCCATGGAGACAAACGGCCAATAAACAGCTGCTTTATGCTGATAAGAAACCACAAGATCACCAGAAAAACCATATCATTAGTGACCATAAACAAGCATTACGGTCTGGTCATCTTTGAAACATGGTTTTCTACGATTCAACCGCTGCTTTCCATGCTTATTTACTGTAATAAGACGCACACTGCTGATGCTCAGAAAATGCCTGGCGTTTACTATTGCAATTTGATTTTGCCTTTACATGCTGTGAAAGAGTAAAAGTACAAATTTGAAAAAAAAAAGCTGAAATAAGCAAGGATTATAGTCTGCACAAAACATGAAAGGTATCTCTCATTGGCACTTAATGTGAGTTCATTCTATTGAATCACTTGCTTAATAAAATCACCATTCATCATTTACAGTACTCTCAGTGTTGCCATGGTCATGTTTTACTGCATGACTGGGCTATTTATAAAATGCTGTCGCAGGAAAAATTATTAGGCTGCAGGTTGTGGTTTTTGAGTGACTTTTAGAATGTTCCGTGACGGCCATAATGTTTTTGGAGACAAAGTATAGACTATTTGTAGACAAAGAAAAGTTCAAATGGATCCTTTATAATGAATACCTGGCAACCTAAGGACCGCTGAAAGCACAAGTGAGTGAGAGAAACATTTGCTGTCAGGTGACAAACTAGACATCTCCTAAGAATTGCTTGTGTGTAGAAAAAAAAAAATAAGAAAAAAGAATGAAGCAAAAAGAAAAGAGTACGTAGACTATTAATAATGCTCTTCAATTAAACCAAGGTTGACTTTATTTTAATGTATGAATGGATATCTATGTGAATTTGTTACATATGACTGATATTCTTATGTATATATAACATTTTAATCAATTAAAAAAACAAACAAAAAAAACAAAAACAAAGAAAAGCACACCTTATTTTTACAATTTCTTTCTCCAGTAACTCAGAGGTTTACAAATACAGATAACTAATTTAATATGCACATATTACATATAGACTAATCTAGGTAAAATTATCCTAAATACATTTTAAAACAGAATACATAAAATAAAAATAAAATATATATTTAAGCATTCTTCTCCAATACCTCAAACTGTGCTCAAAATTGCAAAAGGAACAATATGAAATCACACATTTCTCAAACTCTTCTAAGGCCAAATGATCTGAGCTGATGTTCATTTTCCTCGTATAGCTGTGTACTCTTACTGCATGATTGATTCAAGTCCATTTTATTCCTCCTATAAACACGTGTATCTCTGAAAGGACATCCTCTGAGGAATACAATACTTTTTTGGTACTACGGGAAAGGTTTTTGTGGTATATTATAGAATAAACACAAGAATGAAGAACTGGATCAATGGCATAAAACTTTTCATTCATACCGGCGAAATTTAACAATTTCTCTCATTTTCAGATCATCATGCATAAAGGCTGTAAATCAAGTAATGAAGACCAACTGTGATTTTTCTTAATTTAATTGGCTAACGGTGAGCTCTAACAGCAAATAGCTTTTTTTTTTAAATGCGAAAAAACTTTATTAGTTGAATAATTTCTCTCACATTTCACGTTGTTAATCATTTTCCAGCGGTACTGCCTGACCGGGGCTCTTAGATCATTACAGTGTGTCTCATTACCGTCCCTCGCAATTCCTCGATGTTGTCCTTAAGTGGCTACACAACTCGCTGCATTTTAAACACAAACCTCCTTTGCATATGTCCTTAAAAACCTTTCTACAAGCAAACTTAATTTCATTATGCATCTTCACAGCAGTCTTTAAAAAACTGCTGTGCCAGCTGGACTGTAGAGCAACCCTCTGAACCCTTCTTACATCACAGTAAAACATATTTTAACCCTGATTTACACCATGCCGTGACAAGAACTGCTGTGACAAATCTGTCCCAGGTGAACAACTAATGCAAATTTAAAACAACAGATGACCAAAGGAATGCAAAAGGTATGGTAGTGGAAAGATGGAACCGTAAACAGAATCAACAGCTGCATCGTTCATAAATAATGCCACTATTGACTCAAAACACCACTCACTTTCAGTTTTACAGTGGGATGAACTCAGATTTTCAGTGTAGTGTCATATTGTGCTGTTAGCATGGATCTTGAATGTTCAAAACTGTAAAACATCTGCTGAGCGAACCAAATATCTTCAAAAGTAATCTGTTGGGCCTCAACTCAATAAAATATGTATTTATCAAGAAGTGCTGTAGGATTGTGGTATTTCCAAAGTATGAAAAAGTCATAAATGGAAGATTTGTCTCTTTTCACTGCATTATTTCTAATGCATAAAGGTCTAAACATCCCTTTTTTTGATTTTTTGTTTTTGTTCATGTTTGTTCATCATTGATTCAAATGATAAACATTATTAACATTTTACAATAAGGTTCCATTTATCAATATTAGTTAATTACAATAGTTATAAACTTTTACATAAACATTACATAAACATGTTACATAAACTTTTAGTGAAATATAAGCAGTCAACTAAAGAATGACACTTTATTGTAAAGTGTTACTTAATAGACTTAACTAACAATGAGCAGTTGTATTTTTTTAAATTAACATTCACAAAGATTAATAATGTAGCAAATGTATTGCTTATAATTAATGTTAGTTTATAAAATTACAATTTGTTCATTGTGCATAATATCATGCAAATTATAATTTTAAAAATATTTTTGGTAAATTGATATTAACTAATAAATGTTATTTATAATTATTGTTCATCATCAGTTCATGTCAATTAAATTATTGTAGTGAACTACGGTTAACAAATGACAACTAATGGTAAAGTATTACCATAATGGACCCAATCTAACATGAACTAACAATGAACTGTTGTAGAGTCATTAACTAATGTTGACAAATGTATTTCTAATTGTTAGTTAATGAATTAACTAAGATTAGCTAATGGGACCATATTGTAAAGTGCTACCAAAACATTACTATTCTAACTTAGCTGTTGAAAAAAATATTTTTCAAATATTAAACCTTGTGACTTTTAGATGAGTCATTCATTTATACTTTAAAATTTCATTTCACAGTTAAAATATAAATAAACTTGGATTAGCCATAAAGGACTCGTCTGAAAAACTGTCTCTTTTAGTGTCACAATAAATAGCATGTCCAGCACATAGATAATATTCAAAAGAGGGAGGTTAAAAACACACACACACACAAAAAAAAAAAACCTCTAAAAGAAATTCTCAGCATGTTCTTTATAGAAACAGATGAAGTGTTGCTCTTCCAGAGTTTTAGAGTGCAGAGATCATTCAGAGCACATCAGCCTCCGTCAGGCTGGATAGCAGAGCTGTCAGCCGCAGGGACTGATGCTAGCTGACAAATCTGATGCCCTGTTGACTTCTCTTATGTTTCCGTTCCCCTCCACTGATCTGAGACAAAGTTCTTAGTCCACATCTCACATCTCACACAACAGACAACTAAATGCACAACTGCTTTACTAACAAGAAAATCATCTTTTCCAATTATGATCGTGTGTAAAGCTTTGAAGATTTCAGACTTTCTGGGTATAGTTTTGAACACCATCTCGCGTTTATGTGAACAATTGTCTGAATAAAATGGTTCTGATACGAGTTTTTTTTTTCATACGAGTTTTGACACTTGGTTTTATATAACAGTGGTTCTCAACTGTATTTGACTTCAGGTGACCCAAATTTTAACAGCACAGGCTCAACAATCAAAATTAGTTTTGATTAATGGGATGAACAAGAAAACTCTTGTAAATGCAACAGCAGCCATTTATTTATGAATTAAGAACATTGCATACGGAATAAATACTATAAGACAAAGTTTAATACTAATATCAGAAATATTTTGGCCAACATACTGTACCACTACTATTAATATAATAATGACAATAATAATTATGATGATAATGGTATATGCTATTATACAATAATGATTTCATTCTTATTTTACATTTACAACTGAACTGAACTTATCTATTTAAGATTATGTATTATTATGCAGTTAAATAGTTGCATTTTATTATTTATACCTGTCCATTTTTGAGGTGCAACCCACCAGCTGAGAACCCTTAGAAAAAAAACCTGTCAGCTCTTACTTTCGTTCAAGTCCCCTAACAAGTCTGCATACCCCACCAGCATGATTCACTGTTCCTCCACAACAATAGCGAACACTTTTACAGACTTCCACAAAATAGTAGGCATCTTAATTACTGTAGAAAGTGACAGCCACCTGTCAGGCAAGAAAACTGACGTGAACTTTGAGTCAAAGACTACTATTACATATCTTTCCTCCTTCGCCATTTCCACCCAACTGCACTAGAGGCGTTTAGTCATCTTCTTTTCAGCAGCTAGAGGCAAGCCGTCTGAGCGACCGTAGGAATGTTTTAATGAGCTTATCTGAGTCAGGAGGCAGATGGCGTTAAGATGCTTGATGCTTTACAGGAAAAGGCCTCACTAAAGGATGGAGGAAGCGGCGTGTCTT
>NW_020528391.1:317500-460859 GCF_003368295.1 Carassius auratus
CCTACTTCAGCCGCGAAACGGGTGATCCTACTAATAACTTGTAATCTTTACAAGAATATCAGAGCCATGCAATGAGCATGTCTGCATTTATTAGACACTTAATATCACGTCAGTTTGTGCTTTCAGAATCGCTGAATCTGCTGCCGTCGTTCCAGCACATCTGCAGCGGAGACCTAAACCAGGAAGTTGGTCACCAGATAACACGGTAACCAGTTAAACCGTAACACCGGCTTTGGTTGCAATACTTTTTAGACCTCTTTGGCATTGTAAAACGGAAACGTTTTGAGAACTGCGATTATGTGACTGCGAGTATCTTCAGAAATCCTCCCTGTCATGTGGTGGTGGACAGCCAATGACGGCAAATTTAGGTCCACATTCATGTATGCTAAAAGCTCACACAGACACAGCCGCTTGGCAAAAAAAAAAAAAAAAATGCTGCTTGGCTTCTGGAACCGAAATTTGGCACCAAAAGATAAACAATTTTTTGATACTCATAGTATCGAAGTTTTTTGTTCGATACCATAAAGGCATCGAAGTTTGGTACCAAACCCTACTCATGCATTCATCTAGTAGAGGTACAATGTGGTAAATTTGTGTATTTGATGTAATGTTATGTAAATTCATTTATTTTTCTTTAAAGAGCCACACAGATGGGAAATCAAAAATTACATGTATTACAGTGTATGATGTAGCTGTCCATCAGTGTAAACAATGTGCAAAGTAATTAAACCAAAAAGTACACGATTTATAAAGTTATTGGCTTCTAAAGTAAGGAGTCGACTCTGAATCGCTGAAACGAGTCGTTATAGATTTCAAATCTTTTGCCCATGGCATATGTACGTCACTAGGAACACTTTGCATAATAATCTCCGCCTACCGTCTTGAGAGAAACGAAATCTGACCAGCCCCACCCCCCACACAGACGCTCTGGTTGGTGTGATAGCATCATGTCGAGGAGACAGTGTGTTTTTAATTGTAAAGGCAAGTTTGTTTTATTTTCACTGCCAAAGAATGAAGATCAGAAGAACCAATGGCTAAAATTCATTTTCACCACAATACCAGAGCAGTACAACAAATCCCTTTTGTTGTGTTCACAACATTTCACTGATGACTGCTTTTCTAATCTCGGTGAGTACAAGGCGGGATTTTCAAAGCGTTTGGCCATAAAAGATGGTTCATTACCAACTTTATTCAGACCAACAAGCATCTCCGAATCACAATGCGAAGTATGATTATGAAGTTATGTGTTTGTTTTCTCCCGAGCGTCTTATCAGTATGTGTGCTGTCTGCAGCCTGTCTGCACTGATCTTCGTTTACAAAAAGTCATTAAAATGAAGTGTAATTCCGTGAATACTCAACGAAGAGACATGAGAGAGATATCTATAGAAAGCTTGACATTACTTTAAAACTACTTTAAAACTAAACAAGTGCTGCCGAAAACAGATATTCTGTGATAAAGTAATCCATATGAAAACAACGCGATGTCTGTTTTTCACATCTCCCTTCATTATATCAAATGTGACATCGCCCCCGCGCTGATCGCGCAATTCAGATTCAAACTGAAGCGCACGGCTTGAATACATCCACACAGAAGAAAAAGCAGCGAGACTGTTAAAGTTTTTTATTTTACTGTTTGCTTCGCGGTGAGAGGAATAAGACATAATTCACCCCAAACAGATGCTAACGCATTATTTACCGTGAAGTTGTGTGCAGAACAACCAATCAAAACTATGTCAGTTGACCAATCAGAACACAGTATGCAACCGAAAGGTGGGGTTTAAGGAAACTGAATCTTTTGAACAGCTTCGCGCGAACCGTTTTGGGATCTCTGAGAATTGAGGTAATTTTAAAATGATATTTTGACAAAATGACAATGTTTTTTAATCATGGATGGATTTAAACCTAATGTACAGGACTTATAAACAGTGATAGGAAGCTTAGAATTTTCATCTTACTTGCTCTTTAAATGGAAGGCGCAAGAATACGTCACTTTAGCAGAAATTAAGAAATAAATTGCATCTCCCCGCATGGACTGATGAGGAGCGGACGCATAACAAGGCTCTAAGAGTCTAATTTAAGTTTAAAATAAGTGTTGTCTCAAGTCAAAGGGGGACAGTAAAGAAGATTTAGTTAAACAAAGGACTCAAGATCCTCTTTTCATAACAAGCAGCCAACGAGGTCTCACTGCATGAACGAGATGAGCCAAAGAATTAAAATGCCCGTTTTAAGGAACCCACCTGTGTCTGTGTGTTGTTGTGAAGAGAGCTACACAATGCAACGCGCAAAAAGACAGTATAAGTCATTATTATCAGTAATTATGTCCATAAACAAATGCCTCGTTTGTAAAAATGAATAGAATGAATAAACTTTTAATAAACTACAAAACAGCGTGAGTAGTTTATTAAATCTGCATGCCTCACTCTGAGATATGCTCTGAGAACAGACACTGCACTAGTGATACAAAACACACAGGTCTGTTACGATCAATACTTTTAATTTAGACAAATTATTATTAGGCTGAGCTACTGTTCTTTTTTATTTTCTTTATCACTGACGTATTCTCAAGTATTTTCCAAGCAAAACAAGTGCACGTTTTTATCATGTGTACAATTACTGATTAGCGGATAAAAGCAGCTTTTTTTGTTCTTTTTTTTTTTTTTTTTTTTTTTTTTTTTACACCAACAAAATACTATAGATGTACTACTTACAGAACTTCAAACTTTACGTGCTGTTGTGATAGGTCTGTTTCAAATTGCATATCTGGCACACCACCCTTTACAACAAATTATGTGTTTTAGAAACACACGGTTATAACAACCAGAGAAAAGACCAAGACAGAAATCTAGGGCTGGGTACCGAACTTCGATGCCTTTATGGTATCGAACGAAAAACTTTGATACTATGAGTATCGAAAAATTATATATCTTTCGGTGCCAAATTTCGGTTCCAAAAGCCAAGCGGCTGTTTTTCTTTTTTTTTGCCAAGCGGCTGTGTCTGTGTGAGCTTGTAGCATATGTGCATGTAAGGACCCAAATTCGCCGTGATTGGCTGTCCACCACCACGTGACGTGACGGGATGGGGAGGATTTCTGAAAAAACTCGCTAGTTGTTTTTTTCTCAAAATGTTTCCGGCTACACTTTATTAAAGTCATGCCGAGTCAGCAATGTGCAACATATGCAATAATAGTATTGCAACCAAAGCCGGTGTTAATGATGCATTTGTCTGGATGAGTGTTTTGCCCTCCCTCTCTGTTTAGTTTGGTCTACTCTTTTGCGTATCTTGAAATGCCCCCTTTCACGTCATCTAAAAAAACAGAGAGAGAGAGACAGATTTATCCGGTACAGCGAATTTCGATACTCGAAAGATGAATTCATTCTCCGTACGCGCATTGTCTGAAATGCTGCTCACAGCGCGTGCTTTGAATTAGTGAGCGCAAGCTCTGAATGCGCGTGAATTGAATCAGCAATATTTAGAAACAAATGCAAACGATCGGCTATGATACGTTTCACCCCTTCAAGCGAGTGAACAACGCGAAGCAAGTGAAGTTAGGAATTTTACATCACCATCCCAGGAGGTGGGGTGGTTTTGCGAGCCCTGCACCTCAGATCTATTTGTGAAACACTGGTTTCCACACTGGTTTCGTTAAACAAAATAAATGATTATTTTAAAATATTGACTCAAAAGAATCATGGGTTGACTTATCTGATCATGAACTTGTATTACCGAGTCAAAGATGACCTACTATTGAACATCTCGAATGAATAAAGACTTCAAGTTCATCTGTAAAGCACATAAAGCTATTGTTTGAGTCTATTTCATGCATGATTCATATGGATCTGCTAACTGAATGCAAAGAGTGAGTTCTAGAAGAATGTTTGTGTCTTTATGAGCATGTATCGCTCACTTGGAGTCACTAAATGAACAGCTGTTGTTCTTTTTTTTTTTTCAACGGAGGATCAGTTGCCCTATTGGTTAAAATCCCCAAACTGTTTACTTAAATTTAAAATTAATAAATGACATAAAAACAGGTGCGTTTGCGTTATGATGTGGTGGGCTGCTGAGCGCCAGAAAGCCTGTGCAACTTCTTGGTCCCAGTCCGCCGCTGAATAGCACACCCCTATCCAAAAAGCACAACCAGTTGTATTAATATTGTTATCCTGAGTGTGAAGTGTTACCAGGATTTGCTTTAATTAAGGTGAAAAATAAAAGTTTTGTGTTGAAAGTATTAGTGCTGATGTTGAAATGTATTTCAAAACATATGGTATCGATAGAAGTATCGTTAGGAACCAGTATCGAAAGTGAGGTATCGAATTTGGCACCGGATCAAAAGATTTTGAACAATACCCAGCCCTACAGAAATCAAGGGTCAAGAGCCCAACTAAAGCAAACACTGATCTCTAACATGGTTACTTCGAATGAAACAATAAATCAACATCTAAACCTTAGTTCATTCTCAATAAGATCTTCTGTGGACGTCTGACAGAAATAAAGTCAGTCTGGTTATTAATAAGTGCAGCTGGTGATGCTGTTTGTGGGTTGTTTAATCAGATCTTGAGAGATTTCATGTATTTTATTTCAGTTGATTTCATCTAAGTCTGTGTCTGAAGTCAGTTGTAGTAGTTCTTGTGTTTCTCTTTTCTTCAGTGATTCTGTTTGTTAACAGCAGCTGTTCATCACTAATTCTTAATTACTTGAATGCAAAGTTTTAAAACTTACATGGTTTAAATTAAGGCAATCTATTTACTCAAACGGTTTAAGTTTACTTGTCGGGTTTTACAGTGTAATAAGAGTTATAAAACAAACAAGATTCTGTTATTTAAAGTTTATGTGATTGGTTTTCATCAAAGTTATGAAAAAAATATTACATAATTTAAATTACATAAATCTTAAATTTGGGGTGAAATATTTCTGTGAGTGTAGTTTTGAGAAGCAACTGGGCAGGATTTGTTGTGAAAACCTGGCAACCCTGATCTGAACACACATGCTGGAGATATACTTCTAATTACAGGAGCGTTTTTTCTGAAGAGAGGTGCATGAAAATCGCATTCGATTTTTTGCACAGCCCTATAATAGCCTAATAGTGAGATCTACAGAGAATGATCAAAGAAATGCAAATACACGTACATGTTAGGTGTTTGTTTGTTCATTTAACTTGAAGCATTGCTGTGCACCGATCATTATATTACACCAAAGTACCAAGAGAGTGATTTGAATGCATAAGGAGCCATCTGCTCTGCTCTCTATAGCTCTTATGAATGTCAAACAATTATCGATCTGCACAGCACAAACAGCCAGTATCAGAATCTTTTAGGCAATATAAAAATCCTGGCAAGGACACGTCCTGGGAAAATGGTTCATATGGTCACCCTAGTATACAACTATAGTTGTAGGTTAACTATAGTTATTGGCTAAATGGGTTAACTTAAAACAGGGTTATATGAGTGGATGGGGGAAACAGCAGACAGGCTTATTGAAAATCCAATTTGATTCCCTGCCAGTAGGAGGCACCTTTAGAATGCCCATTTGCATGTCCATGGTTTTCTGATATCTATTAATTATTACATGACATGCAGGTAAACAAATACAATATTGTTCAGAGAAGAAGAGCTTACATTCACACACTAATGACTGTCTCTCTTTATCATTACAGTATCAGATCTTCACTCCGGTTATAGAGTGCTGATGTTTCTAGTGTTTGTTATAGATCAGACACATTCACACTAATGACTGTCTCTCTTTATCATTACAGCTCCAGCTCCACCTCCACCTCCACCTCCACCTCCAACTCCACCTCCATCAGGTGCTCCTTCAGGGATATGTGGTGCTGGTGTTGGTCTGGTAGTTTGGGTTGTAACTGTGTTTTTTCTGCAAGAAGTATAAACAACCAAGGCAAAGGTGTAAGTACCTCATACAAACCTTAAAGCAAGAGAAAAATGTGATATTTAGTTTTTAAAGGAAATACATTGGTAGAATTTTTTTTTTCCAATAAGTTGTAAATAATAATGTTTTAATTTTTAATGATTACTGTATAAAGAATAACAAAATATTTTTAGACAGAAGTATCTGACATGTATCTGAGAAACTCTATTTTGGATAAAACTTTCCCTAAATAAAGGCCCGTTCACACCAAGAACGATAACTATAAAAATATTGATATTAGCGTCCACACCAGCGAACGATATTGTTTGTGTATTCAAAGCGGACGCACGTCTGCTGCTTTAAATTCTCGAGTTCATTACAGCAGGATTGATTCTGATTGGTTGGCAATGTTTTTATCGTTCATCAGAAAAAAAATTGTTCTGAAAGTGATTCCAACGATATCGTTTCTCTGTGCCTTTATCGTTATAGTTGTGGTGTGGACTCCGCTATTCTTTAATATTGAGAACGATTTTTAGAACTATATTTTTATCGTTATCTTTATAGTTATCATGCTTGGTGTGAACGGGCTTTAACACACAAAAACAAAGCAAGTGCTTTACATGTCAGTCCAATTTTTCTTCATGTGTAAATGAGTCTTGTCTCTAACACTACCACGGGGTCAATTTTACCCGAAAACACTCAAGTCTCCCAGTCATTGACTTGTACTAAAATTATGTAATTTACAATTCAATGTTGTTAAAAATATAAAAACAACGGGACATTTATACCTATAAGCGTCAGTGGGTCTACGGATTCATGAGGCCTGCATTAAAAAGTATTGAACATAAAACAAATGGATGAAAATATAGTTAATGACTAGACATAATCATTTCATGACTCTAGACACTTCTTTGTGAAGACAGTGGCATAATACAGTGAAATTATATGTTCTTTAGCCATATAAATACAGTTGTAATGTACGTGGGTAAAATGTACCTGCTGGCGGTTCTAGTGTTAACCCTTGTGCATTGTTCAAATTCACTACACTTTCAGTATGTTCGGGATGAAAACATCCACTCAATTAAACTGCTGTGAAAATGTATCAGATACATTTTTTATTATAATTTTTTATTTTATTTTATTTTTGCATAAATCTATTAATCTCTCTCTCTCTCTTACACACAAACACTATAATTTACTGTTATACTCCATATAACTACATATACAAGCCAGAAACTAAGCCTTTTTTTTGCACAGGCCTATCTAAAGGGTTAATGGTCCACCTAGTGATCAACTGCACAAAAACTAAAAATGCATCAAAGCCAATCTTGTTACTAATTTTTGACATGCCCAAGACTGTGATGAAAGGTAAAAAAATATCCAGTCCACAATCACTTTTTATATTGAAAATAAGACATTTTGTGTGTTTTTGTTTTCCCAAATCATTTATAAACTTGGTAATTAAAGAGTTAAAATCTTGGATTGTTTTTAAACATTTGGTAGTTTTGATCAGGACTGAGGTTGATTAATAGATTTATGCAAAAAAATTAGAAATAAAATATTTATCTGATACATTATTACAGCAGTTTAATTCAGTGGCTGTTTTCATCCACGGACATAATGAAAGGGTAGTGAATTTGTCCACAGTGTATTGTTAAGTTTTGAAATGTTCAAAGCATTTTCCCAAAATATGTGTCAAAATAAGATTTGTCAACAAACAAATGGTCATTCCATTAGCTGAAACACAGAGAAAGTTGTGGCCAAAATAAGACAGTGGACGAAAATACAAATACTGTATACAAATACAAATAAAGAGTCTGTTATCTGTTTTTTTCCAGCTTTATCACAGAGAATCCTTCTCTTATAATATGCTTGTAACCTCTTGTTCTTCTCTTGTAATATTCTTCTATAATATTCTCTTTGTGATACATTGAAAGTGAAAGTGACGTGACATTCAGCCAAGTATGGTGACCCATACTCAGAATTCGTGCTCTGCATTTAACCCATCCAAAGTGCACACACACAGCAGTGAACACACACACACTGTAAACACACACCCAGAGCAGTTGGCCTTTATTGATTAACCTAGTAACATTTAAGAATTACATTTCTCAGAGACACTCTTGGTTCCCTTTAAAACACAGTTACTGTTAATGTATTGGTCATTTAAGAGAGCAGTTGACCAGCAACTGACCTAAAGCTTCATGGTTAAACACACAGTGTAATTGTTACAGAAGGACTCCTGACTATGTGTTGATTACACTCAGTATATCAGTGTTAATTTGGCATAATTGCACTACACTACACTTACATAACACTATTAATACTGTAATTTACCATTTTAAAATACCATGTTAAAGATTCTTTCTTTATTTTCCCACAGGTGCCAATGCTACGCATGAGAGCAACTTAATGCATGCTATGAAATGGGCAACTCTCAACAGCAGGAGTTTATAGTCACTATAACAGTATACACATGAACCGTATTTGAATTCAACCCATGTGTGCTTTTTAGATTTGAAACTAAGTGAGAATTTCATTTGTTTTGACATAATTAGAGAAATGTGCTTTCATTTATTTCACAGTTTGCTGATAACACATCTGTGTTTGACTTGTTTAGATTAATTTTGATGTACTCCAGGATTGATTATTGTTACACTTTTACATAGTTTAGCAGAAATATTATCATACTTAATGTGCAAATGCTTTTTTTTGTTCCATTGCTTTTCTTTTTCTTTCAATGAATAATTCATGCTTAAAAATGTTTAAATGATTGACTTCTGACACTTTTGACACCACATTTTTCCAAATGAATCCATTGTGGATGTGTAAAGTCACTATTTTCATCAAGAATGTAGTTTCTCTTAGTGGCACTCTGATGAAGAGTTACAAGTTGATCTTTGTCTAAAAATTTCATTAATTCAGCTTAATAATGATTGCAACATAAAACACATCAGAGTTTTTTTCAGTTGTCATCATTGTGTGCAAGTATTATGAGAAAAAAAATCTTGGTTTGCCCAAAATTGTGCTGTATGTTTGTGTTTCAAGTTGCATATTAAATGTAAATTTTAAATTTGAAACCGTAATACAGTATAAAACACCTGTCAATACCATAAACAGTATCAGAGAGAGATTGATCATTAGTGAAATGTGTAAATCACCTCCATCATTTCAGATCTCTGTAAGAAACAAACACGCTGTTTCTCATTAAATAAAGGACTTGTGTATGTGTAATAACGGAGGGTGATTTGTGTCTTTTATGGTCTTAGGATTTAATTTTATTTATTTTAAGTATACAAGAGCAACTGTGTAAACATATTTTGGCATATTACAGTCAATGAAAATGCACATTTATGAAATCAAATTAGTTTACCAAAATAGGTAAATAAATAACACCGATAAATTATTGCAACTGTGCATGCATGTTTTTTTTCAGTAGTTGCTCATGCTAGTATCAGTTTTACCAGTTTTTTTAAATAAACCATTTATTTAATTTAGAAAAGTTAACTTACTTAATTTAGAAATAACTAGTCGATTTAGAAGAAAAAATGCAATATGATGCAATATCCTAATGACCGCTAGACATTCTCATTTATTGTTCTTCTATCACTTCTTGTTTCATGCAACATCCTGTATAGCAGTTTGATAGCGTCTACTTCCGTAGAAAACGGCCTGTATGCTTGCCTTATTTGGAACTGATATAAAGGCCTATAAACCTCTAGTCTCCTTAACCATAAACAAGACCAGTGGAACTCATCTTGGTTACCAGTTAAGATTAGCAAACCACCTTAGGTTGGATTCATCTATTTTCTTTAATAAGGATAGCAAATGTTGTTTAATGTTGTTGCAAACTTGTTTAAAAAAAAAGATTTACATACTTTACAGTATGTTTTACATACTGTCCTCTCACATCATCTTGTATGGTGGATATAGGCAAATATACAAAAAATGATCAAATAATTTCACAAATATTTACACAAATCATCTGAGCCATGTTAAGGTTGTCTTTATCGCCCCCTAGTATCCTGATCTGAGAATTACTGATTAATCTTAGTGATACAGCTGTAAACACAGATGCAGTTACTGTGGTCAAACAGATTCACAGAGAGATTGATCACTGTTTTGTAGTGAAACATGTAAATCACCTCCATCATATCAGATTCCTGTAAAACAACACAAACACAAAAGGTCAAAGGAGAAAAACATTCCTGATGTTACAGATCCCAAACCTGCAGGAGTTAAAAAATAATCAATGACAGAAATCTATAAGCAATATGAGAAGTTGTTGGAATGTAGTGCAGAGTTAAATCATGATATTATAAAATGTATATTATGAAATGATTACAATATTTAGAATTTAAAAGACAACTTTTCTAATAATTACTGGAGTTCTTCTACAATCTCGGTTCCTTTTTCTCACGTTCAGATTAGCAGAACTATCTTCAGCTTTCAGTCTTACAGGAACTTTAAGTGTTCAGCAGGAAGTTTAATGGTTTAGTTTTTGCAGAAACACCCTGAGCTCACATGAACTGTCTTTACAGTTATTTGCAGCCTGAGAGAAGTGTGAAGATCTAACCTGATCTTTCTCTCTGGTCACTTTGGTACATTAGTAAATTTAAAAAGTGTACATAAACTATAGGCTACTTGAAGTTTACTAATACAATTATTAATAGTAAAAATGAACTTGAAGTATACTTGTTAGTTTACATTAAGAGGACATCAAAATGTGTTCTCTGATCATGTTCTGGAGTGGATATAGACCAATATACAAAAAAACGAATGAAACTTTATTTTCTAATGTGTCATCATCGCCCCCTAGTGTCCTCTCTCGACTGACTCCTGATAATGGTGCTTAGTTTATAAAATCCAGAGAACAGAGAAATAAAGTAATAGAAATACTATCATAAGTTCAGACAAATTGACCCATACTCAGAATTCCTGCTCTGCATTTAACCCATCCAAAGTGCACACACAGAGCTGTGAACACACACACACAATTAAATTAGGAAGATTATAGTATTAGTTGTTATTAGGAATGAACTGAGCTCTAATTAAGGTTTTAATATGTTGTGTTTAAAGCAGTTGGTGTTCACTTTACTGCTATCTCATGAACATAAAGATGAAGTGCTCCCATCAAAGCTGTTTCATTTATGTATATTATCCATTAAAGTACATAGCCTACTGTATACCTAGAAAACCGCGTAGATCATGTGAGCCAAAAATAAATGTGACAAAGAGTAAAGCAATGTACCTGCACATGTGTGGCATCATCTCTCTGTATATCAGTATCATGAGTGTGTAGAGTGACAGAATCTCCCTCCAACACTGACACTGACTTCACTTCATCTGCTCCAAACACACCTGAAGAACAATAACAGATCTTATTTGTACAGTACATACAGTAAAAGACAGCTGTCAGTGTGTTGAGGTGCTGACTGAAATTATTTATTTAAAAAAAATTTAATCTGTGGCATCTGTATCTGTCCAGTCTTTTTTTTATTTTTTATAAAAAACTAATTTACTAGTTTACTAGAATTTATAGAAAAATACATGTTTTGTTAAAATTATATTATGTGCATATTATCTACAGACATTTTTGAACCCATAAATATACATGATTTAAGGAAGCATTTTCAGTACGCAAAGAATTACGTAATTGAGTTCATGAGATCAAAACTATCCTAATACAAAAAATAAACCATTGTTTCACCAAATAATTAATAAATAAATGAAAACAAATTAACCATGGGTTTGCATATCATTGTTCAGTGGTGAAACATGTAAAATCACCTGATAATTTCAGATTCCTGTAAAACACAAAAGGTCAAAGGAGAAAAACAAACCTGATGTTAAAGATTCAAAACCTGCAGGAGCTCAGAAATATTAAATTACAGAAGTTTTATGCAATTTGTGAAGCTGTCATATTGTGCTAAATGTAAAATGTGTTAAAAATTAAGGTAGCATATTGGATCTGGTCTGGAGACTCTATTTGTGCATATAGTTGAATTTGGAAAGCTGACGATAAAATGTTATGTTACTTTTTGTCATTGTAGCCAAAATTATTTAGAATTTGAAAGAAAAAGTTTTCAATGGCCGCAGTGTTTCTACCATCTCTGTTCCCTTTTCTTACAGTCAAATTATCAGAACTATCTTCAGCTGTTTGTCTCACAGGAAACCCAAGCGTTCAGCAGGAAGTTTAACGGTTTATTTTCGCAGAAACGCCCTGAGCTCACACGAACTGTCTTTACAGTTATTTGCAGCCTTTAGAGAAGTGTGAAGATCTAACCTGATCTTTCTCTCTGGTCACTTTGGTACATTAGTACACTAGTAGCCTACACTAATATTAGCATATTTACTGCAAGTATACATCAAAAATACTTGAACTTTATTTGAAGTATATTTAATAAAATTCAGTTGAAGTATATTTTTAAGTTTACCTCAAAGGTGCATCAGAATGTACTCTCAGATAATCGTTTAGAGTGGCTATGGACCAATATACAAAAAAAGCTAAAATTATTTTTACAAATGTTTTTATTTATTTTATTTTTTTCCTGCGTCAGCATTGCCCCCTAGTGTCCTGGTGTCAGAATGTATGATTAATGATTAAGGGTCTAATGTTGACCTCACAAGTGTAGCCACGCCCACCAGAGCAGAGACAACCAATCAGAATACAGTTTCCTGTGGTCTGAGGGCAAAAGTGGGTAAAAAAGGGACGTGACATACAGCCAAGTATGGTGACCCATACTCAGAATTCATGCTCTGTATTTAACCCATACAAAGTGTGCAGGCCTGCACACCCGCGCGCACACACACACACACACACACACACACACGCACATGCACACATGCACACATGCACACATGCAAGCACACACGGAGCAGTGGGTATTATTTATGCTGCGGTGCCCGGGGAGCAGTTGGATGTTCAGTGCCTTGCAGAAGAGCACCTCAGTCATGGTATTGCCGGCCCGAGACTCGAACCCACCTAGGAGTCATACTCTCTAACCACTAGGCCACGACTTCCCATACTGTAAAAACACCCCAATACTGTAACAGAACTGTTCGAACTCTTTTAAAATAGCTGTTAGTAGTTCTATAGACTAGAGCTTTCTTTCACAAACTCATACATTGGTTTGAACAAGTCGGGATAAGAGTGTGTCTTGTTTTTGTCTTTCAGACTGCAAGTCTTATGCAGCAGATGACGATCCTGGAGCGCCCCCTAGCAAATAAACATGAATACATGTTTTGTTTTATATTTTTATGCATTTTCTTTAATGTGTCAAACTACCATGCAATGTTATTTAACATGACTTAGTAACAGGGCCGTAGCTGGGGTTTGCAGGGCCCCGGTGCAGGCTGTACCAGTGGGCCCTGTTTGAAATTGTTTAATTTATATGTTCATTCTATTTATTTATTTGTGCTAATTGCACAATGTTTAAGTTGTTTCTTGTTTGTAGGTGTACAGGAACATAAAACAAATACTTAAATATAAAATAGCACTGCATAGTCTTCACTGTAAAAATTAAATTAACTGTCAAACCAAAATGTATTCAGACACCTTCAACATTTCTTACATTATCACAGTTTATTTGCTCTAGTTAAGGGTAATAAAATATCACAAGAACGCTTGGTTGAACTGTCAGAACAAATTCATCTTGATAATGTCAGATGACTTTGATAGAAAAATATGTAATGGATTACAATCATCCAAAACTTCAGACAACTGTTAGTACAATATTTGCACAACTATCAATACTTTGTTGAACAATTACCAAGCAATGCTTAATTTTGTTTAGTCTGTGATGTGAAAAGGTTGCATTAGCAATTCAGGAAAAAAACAAACACGTAAGCAAAACATGGTGAGGCCAAAGTGTCTGAATAATTTTTGGTCCCATTTTTTTTTTTTTTTCTATCAATTTCACTAGTAGTCCGATGTATGAAGATTTTGGGGTATAATATGTCACAGCTCGCTTTATTTTGCTATACTCACTTACCTGAATTCATTATAGTGTCCTGCACCTACTATAAAAAAAGATTGATAAAAAATACATAAAAATTACATAGACATAACCGACAGTTTTTTGCGAACATATTTTCCAAAACGGGTATTTTGGGCTATTTTGTCAGTTATAAAGTTTTTGTCGGTACAAGAGCAAAAAGAGGCAAATTCTGTGTTAAAAAAGTTTTGAAACGCCTCTCTCTGCATGAGCCCTGAACACCAGAACAGAGCGGTGCTGAAATGGGCTTTTTTCACATCTTTTCTGTTTGTTTAAACTGCGATTTGTGTTTGATCGTTCAGGTGCAGGAGGAAGTTCGAGGAGAACTTCGCAAAGGAGAGCTCGGTTTAGTGTTGCTGTCTGTGAGACGCGGGTCTGAGACTGTGAGATGCGTGTGCACCGAACACAGCGCGCGAGTTGAGATTGGTTTAAACTCTTTTGAATGTTTAAATTGGAAAGTGGTCAGGCTTAAAAAAACATGAAAATTATAAGCTTTCGTGACGACACGCAGCAGTGGCCTGTCAATGGCCTGATCGTCTTTTAAGGCTAGCCTCAGCCAGATGGTTGAGATCGCCGGGTTAGGGTTAGGGTTAGGCCGTGGGCCTCTATAATCCGTCACCACCTTTCACCCCACTTGCGAAGGCCCTGCTTAGTAAATATTTTGTGATTGGAGCCAGTGTTTCTCACACTGAAAGATGGTCTTGTGTTTATAAAATTTAGATGTGGAGAATCATTGTGCAGAAGCAGATGGATGAGCTAAAAAATATTAGAGAACCACGGACTGTGAATAAATCAACAGTAAGATGGCTGCATTTTCTCAAGTCAGTTCATGTAACCTTCACCCAAAATGTCTCACTAAATTATATCACCCATTAACCTTTCACTGAAGGAATACAGAGCAAGAATAAGGTTACCCTGAGAGTTGTGTGAAGCATTTAAAATCACCTGAAAACATTAAACCATTTCTGCCACAAGTTGTTCCTGTAGTTTTACTGTTTAATCCATGGTGAATGATGGTGATTTGTGTTTATTGAACAATGTTTTTCCTGGTTTCCACATCAGGCTTTTCATTCCATTTTTAGAACTGAGAAACAACCTTTCTTTGACTGAAAGTGCGTTGCAATGACATCACGGGATGCATTCAAACCCAAAATCTGCAGGAATTACGAATTACGATCACAGAATCAACTGTATTATAAAAATTTCTTTGTAGGCAGTTAAGACTATAGCAAACTGAATTAAGATGTGTTTTTTTTTTTTTTTTTCAAATATATGTGTTCAATAACGTACTGTGCTCTCAAATCATCTTTTAGGGTGGATGAAGCCAATATGAAAAAGAGCTCATTTATTTGACTAAGTTTTATTTGCTTTACACAAATCATCTGAGGCTTGTTAAAGCGCCTCATCATCTCCTCCTAGTGTTCTGACGTCAGAATGTCTGATTCTTCAGTAACGGCCTTTCGTTGACCTCACAACACTGTAGCCACGCCCACCAGAGTACAGACAACCAATCAGAACACCGTTTCCTGTGGTCCAAGGGAAAACACCTAATAATTTAACTGAAATGTTCAAATTCATTCAGACGTTTTCAAAAGTTGGTCCTGTGTTTTACAGACTAAAACTCTAGTCTGAAAAAAACAGGATCAGAGTCTTGTTTTAGTCTTTTAAAGCAGATGAGGATCCTGGAGCACTTCCTCGTGACTAAACATGACACTTCTCACATCTGTGATGTTATTGTTTGATTTTGTTGTTATTAGGAATGAACTGAGCTCTAATTAAGGTTTTAATATGTTGTGTTTAATAAAGCAGTTAGTGTTCACTTTACTGCCATCTGATAATCATAAAGATGAAGTGCGCTCATCAAAGCTGTGGTTTATTATTCATATATTATTGATTAGCCTGTATGTCTAACAAACCATGTAGATAATGTGGTCAAGAAGAAATGTGACAAATTCAATTCAGGTTTCATTTCAAGTTTATTTGTATACTTACCACGGGATGTAAAACAGAGAAACAAATAGAGACATAATTAGCGTAGCTGTTGTTCCAACCAAGAACAATTAATTAGTTTAAAGAAGTGCCTTCTTCTTTCTACAGACTGTGACAAATGGAGTCAAAAGGAGCTGTGATCCGATTGGTCGTCTCTGCTGTGGTGGATGTGACATTTTATAATGCAGTGTTTCTTAATCTTTTTTCTGCCATGACATAGTTTAAATAAGTATCACACAGCATACCACTAAGCACTAAAAAAAAATAAAAAAGTTTTTTTTTTTTTTTTTTTCAATAATTAAACTGCATCATCAGAGTTGGTATTTTGGCTTTATATATGATCAGAAACTTGCACCTTGCCCAAATAGAGTTAACAAGACTTTTGAAGAGTGAATGATGTAGGTATTTAGTTTGTATGATCAAGAAAGTTGTTAATAAAGTGCTTCTTATGGAAGATGTGTTTTTGTAAATCGCATATTTGGTATATTTTGTTTTTGTTTTTCCATTAACTGGCAAATTCTGGATGCTTGGAGATCAAGGTGCTCCCATAAAGGCCAGTCAAAGCTCATTATTTAATAGTGCTGAAGGGAGATTCATAGAGCTGGATCAGACTTACACTTACCAACATAAACACCAGACTCAGAACTTTATAAACTAATCACAATTATTGGAAATAAGAAGACAAACCAGACATTCAATGTTAATGTTTGTGTTGTGTTACTACTCACTGGTCATTAAACAGAAATACTGGTGTCCATACACTTTATATATAAATAAATATATATATATGGAACACTGTAAATACTAAACATAAACTGAAACAAAGAAAACATATTTGTACTCACAACATCATAAATGACATCTAAGACAAATAAAGGAATATACAAAACATTAACACTTTTACCGTTTTTGCCCGGTAACCAGCTGTAGAATGGTCAGGAGCACTAACATGTATCTGAATTCACGGCTTATCAATCAGTTTGTGCTAACACTTCCAGGTTAAGTTAATCAGGAGGGGTCAAATGACATTCAGTTTAGTCAAACTGGGAGTACAATGAAAATAAAACACAATACCAACAACATTCTGAAGTTAGCACACATACAAAGTTATACGCTTTTAAATTATGAAGTCATGAAAGTATAAAAAATAAACACTGACCCCTGAAATCACAAATATGTCATACATAACTGACCTTACAGCGTCACCTACAGGTGAGTATTACAGTGTTTTTATTTTTATTTTTCAGTGTTGCTCATATTTATGTAACAAATGTCTAAATGCCTTCCATTGTTCAATTACACCAATCACAAATAAGCAGACACTAATCTATTACAGCGATAACATCCAGCAGCGCAGTCTGAGACATTCCCTCCTCCTCCCCAGCTCCACTTGTCTAGACCTGCTTATGCGGAGGTACTTTCACAGATTTGTGAGAGACGCAGGTTGAGCAGTGGTGGTGTTTCAAAAGGACTGTTCTACAGAACCAGAGGCTTGGCGCAAGAGTATATCAGAGAGATATGCAAGTCTCGCTGCCAGCATCAAACTCAGAATACAGGGAGGGCAGGAACAAACATAATACTCACAATGAACAAGACAAGACCACAAGGAAAGCTGCAGGGGGAAAAATGAAATGAGGCAAAACCTATTAAAAATGAATACAAGTTCTGATTAAAATAAGCATGTGAATGCTTGCTTAAGGATGTTTGGTCAGGATCCATTGGTGTCATATTTTGAGACACTGGGAATACTATCAGCATTATTTTTTAAGGGAACCCTATTGATTTCACTGAGAAACGTTGGCGTCAGCTAGAAGCCAAGGATATTGACATTAATGATATTCTCATTATGTCGGGGTATGGTTTTCAATTGAAACTGCTAACATAATAGAATTTACTTTACACTATTAAGACATTTCTGAGCACTTGTTTCACAAGCACTGTTAGGTTTATTAAGTAATTTGTATAATGGTCTCTCTGAGGGCTAAGCCCCCCTCAGGATGAGATCTTAGAACCACCCCTGAATGTGACACGCAAGACTGCAACACCTTCAAATGCATGCAAAATCTGTAAAATGTGACAAGGTCAATTCGGCTTATTTATTTATTTATTTTTTTTGACATTTTCTCTTATTATTAATTGTCTTTCTCTATCATGTAGCATACGGCCCACAGACTCGGCTCTGAGCGTGCTGACGTCTGCTGCTGCTGGACCTTTGTTGCTTATGGCATAATGTAAATCTGTGTGGTAATGAGGTGTCTAAATTTCTTGTGAAGACTGAGAGAGTTGTGCTGTTTTAACATGCCTGACATGATTATTAAACAGTTAAACTGTTGGCACTTCACTCAAATTTATTCGTTAAACTAAATATGCCTAGACCTGCTGCTAAAGCTTTTCATAAGAGTCAAGCTGAAGATAGTTATGCAAATTTGAACGTGGGAAAAAATTCTCCAGTTAGCATTCAAAAATTTGCCTATAAAATTCACTTTATATATATATATATATATATATATATATATATATATATATATATATATATATATATATTACCTCATTCAACTACAATGATAAAAAAAAACAACCTTAACACTGGTTGCCCCCATAAATGTATATATTTTTTGTTTCACATTGCTGATAATTAATGGTGAATAATTACATTATTGATTAATTTCAGTTTGCTAATTATATTTATTACAGCTTGCCATCAAAAACTATGCATGAAGAGAGTTTTTTAAGCGAATGAAATTAAATGAAGCTTTACATTTATCTGTTTGTTTTTCATTTGAAGAAATCCTAAATTGTATTTACATTTATTTTGAAACATAAACAACAGTTTAAAATGACAGATTTCCTTAAAAATAGATTTATTTGTTATTTTATTGCAAAAGTAATTAATGGTTATGAAATGCAATAAACTGAATAAGCCGAAAATAAACTGAAAAAAAAAAGTGGCCCTTTGAACATTTTCATCTGTTGTGTGCATGTGTGTCAATTACAAAAACTTTTTATTGGAGTTTTGAGCCTCTCATTTTTTTATAGCTCATTTAAGAGTTAATAATCAATATAAGCTATTTATATTTCACAATTATATATATTTTTACCTTATTACCTACCCCTTTCTTTGCCATAACAACCAGTCAGCAAAAAAAAATCTGTGATATCTATGATTCACTATAAAGAATCGACTCATCAAGCCATTCGTTCGGGAGTCAGACTACACGGCCATAGACTGTGGTTTACCTGTTAGTTTTCGATTCACCAAAACGAACCGACTCATAAAACCATTCTTCGGGAATCAGACTACACTGGTGATTCAGTTTCAAGGCAAAACACAGTCACTTGTCGCCATCTCCTGGAGTAGTGTAGCTAACCTGCAGAAACAGACACTAAACAAAATAATTACAGTGTTTCGCAATCGCTAAAACACATTTGTCAAAGCGTATGTCAGGCTTCTGCTTTGTATGAACATTCAAGTGGACTTTCAAAATGCGCATTATTATTATTATTATTATTATTATTATTATTATTATTATTATTATTATTTTTGCCACACCTGTCACAGTTAAATGTTTTTTTTTTCTCCATAATGAGAACGCAGGTGGCTTTTAAAAGTGGTTTCATATGAAAAACTCGTCCCGCACTGATCACACGTGTAAGGTTTCTCACCAGTGTGGATTATCTCTCTTGTAAAACATTTCACATTGATCACACGTATATGGCTTCTCTTCACTTTGAGGGTCAGTAGTGGTTGGTCATGCTAGACCTCTCAAACTTTGATACATTGTAGCCACATTAGTCTACTATGAATAAAACTGATTTGAACGTGTACCTCACAATCACTGATTATGTGAGTTAATGTCAAATACAAAGAGTTCCATTGTTACAACCCACTGGGGTTAGTTGTAACACTAGCTGGGGATAGATGTAACAATAAAAGGTAATTTGGTGAAACAACATCCACACTTTCCAAATGCAGTAACTTTATTGAAGAACAAAAAAGAACAATGTTAACAAACACATCCTAGAACTTAAAAGCTCAAGACTATACAAAATTGCTGTGTGTGTTGTAGTTTGATAAAACTTTCATCCTAACACTGTATCAAATCTGAGTGAGTGTGTGTTTAGTGTATTTCCTTTGGAACTTTAAACTTAAAACCATAACACATTTCTGTGTGTGTATGTCAGTGTGTGTGTGTGTGTGTGTGTGTGTGTGTGTGTGTTTGTGTGTGTGTATGTGTGTGTGTGTGTCTGTATAGTATAGTATATTTGTTTTGGAACTTTAAAGTTAACACTAACATTCTGTGTGTGTGTGTTGGAACTTTAAATTTAACACTATAACAAATTGCTGTGTGTGTCAGTGTGAGTGATTGTATAGTATGTATCTCATAAGGGTTCAGTCACACCACAGTTGTGACAAATGTAGATGGCTGCCGCCGGGGTGCAGGCTTCGTGGACCCACAACTGACAAGAAACACACTTGATCCAAACGTCTTTTGACCTAGAGTTTCCAAAATGTTCCATGCACATAATCCAGAAATTCTCATCATCAGATGAATCAGAACACTCTTGGTCTTTGGACTTGGGCTTTTTGCTGGTTTTCTCGGTTTTCTTATTTTGTCCCTTCTCAGACACCAATCTCTTTTTTGCCCTTTTTCCAGTGTTCCTAATTTTTTCTGCCATCTGTCTCGTGTGATGGTGCATAGTCGCACTCTCGGAAAATGTCTGGATTGAAAGGCCATATGCCTGTACATCTAAAACCATCTTGTATGTTGTCTTGGGTTGCAGCATTAGGGAATGCGGTCCTGACCAGGCCTGGGATGTCATATATTGACATGGTTTTTCCAGGATTCATTGTCATCCATGCATCACTGGCTGTGTTGATCCTCTTCTTGAATGGACCATAGACACTACGATAAAGGGACTGTAGCTTATGGGAACAGTTGGGTGGTAAAGACAGTAGAACTATTCCATTTTCTTTTGCATATGTGATTGCCCTCACTGAAAGATGAGTGCTATGGTTGTCCAACAACAGTAGCGCCTTCCTTTCAATACTGACCTTTGTATGCTTAACAAAGTGTTGGAGGAAGACAAGGAAACCCTCTTCCTCCATCCAACCAGAGCCATTTCCATCCTTTTCCTTTTTGGCGCCTAAACTCTGGAACAACCTACCTAACATTGTTCGGGAGGCAGACACACTCTTGCAGTTTAAATCTAGATTAAAGACCCATCTTTTTAACCTGGCTTACACATAACACACTGATATGCTTTTAATATCCAAATCCGTTAAAGGATTTTTAGGCTGCATTAATTAGGTAAACCAGAACCGGAAACAATTCCCATAACACCCTATGTACTTGCTACATCATACGAAGAATGGCATCCATTTCTAATATTTGTCTGTTTCTCTCTTATTCCGAGGTCACTGTAGCCACCAGATCCAGTCTGTATCCAGATCAGAGGATCACTGCAGTCACCCAGATCCAGTACGTATCCAGACCAGATGGTGTATCAGCACCTAGAAAGGACCTCTACATCCCTGAAAGACAGCGGAGACCAGGACAACTAGAGCCACAGATACAGATCCCCTGTAAAGACCTTGTGTCAGAGGACCACTAGGACAAGACCACAGGAAACAAATGATTCTTCTGCACAATCTGACTTTGCTGCAGCCTGGAATTGAACTACTGGTTTCGTCTGGTCAGAGGAGAACTGGCCCCACAACTGAGCCTGGTTTCTCCCAAGGTTTTTTTTCTTCATTCTGTCACCGATGGAGTTTCGGTTCCTTGCTGCTGTCGCCTCTGGCTTGCTTAGTTGGGGTCACTTCATCTACAGCGATATCATTGACTTGATTGCAAATAAATGCACAGACACTATTTAAACTGAACAAAGATGACATAACTGAATTCAATGATGAACTGCCTTTAACTATCATTTTGCATTATTGACACACTGTTTTCCTAATGAATGTTGTTCAGTTGCTTTGACGCAATGTATTTTGTTTAAAGCACTATATACACTGTAAAAAATTTTGCCGTTAAATAACAGTAATTTTCTGGCAGCAGGGGTGCCAGTAAAGTACTGTTAATTTACAGCTCTTAACCATTAATTTACCACTCTTATTTTTTAACAGTATTTTACCGTAAATTCTACCATGGAAATTAACTCCACTCCCACTGCTTCAAACAGTTCGAGTTTTTAAACTAGCATTCCTACGATGTTAGTACTATGAACTTATTTCATTTGAGTCCACTGAGAAGGAATATTTCTTACACTTAATGTGCAGTAATAAAGTAACCAAATACATGACTTTTACTCAAATCACTGCAGCTCATTGTCAGCTGTATTACACATGTATGTGCTGAAGTACTTAACACAGAGATCACCACTGTATCAGCGACTCCACATTTACTGCCTTTATATAAAGCAGCAGAAAATCAGAATTTGTGGCTCATCATTGACTGAAGCACCGGCTCTACTCTACAGCACAATGGTGAACAACAAAACTACATTAAACTAAACGATCTCTCTTGTGCAAACACACATTAATACAGTCAAGTTCAGTATTTACTCTCATTATCAGTGTATGACTTTGCCTAATTTTTTTTCTATGGATGTTCACAAATATTTTAGTTAAATTAACTTATTTTTCATTTGGTAAATCTGACGTTTACATTTTACAGTATATTACTGTTTTTTCCTTGACTTGACGGCAAAAAACTGTAGAAAAACACTTTTTTTTTGCTGGCAACCATTAATTTACGGCAAGAAACAGTAGAAAAACAGTTATTTACTGGCAGCAGGGGTGCCAGTAAATAACTGTTTTTCTACAGTTTGTTTCCTGTAAATTAATTACAGTTTATTACTGTTAAATTATGTTTCATTCTGTTTTTTCTTCATCTTAAATCTTTAACCCTTTAAACCCCACAAGAAAATCCTCAGTTTTAAATGAACACTTATAATGTGTGCACACTACAGAGTGTTTGAGTAACACTGAATCAGTGAAGTTAATGAGATAATTCGGTGATTAATTGATGATTGAGCATTAGTGATAAACACCTGCAGAATCACTGAAGGAAAGAGAAACACAAGAACTACAAATGACTTCAGCCACAGCCTTAGATGAAATCAACTGAATAAAAGAATACATCAAATCTCTCAAGATCTGATTAAACAACTACTAAAACAGCTTCACCAGATTCACATTACTAACCAGACTGACTTTATTTCTGTCAGATGTCTACAGAAGAACTTATGGAGAGTTAAATAGGTTTAGGTGTTTTTTTCACTACCATGATGGAGATCAGTGTTTACTTTAGTTGGGCTCTTGAACGTGACTTTTCAACAACTAAGTTTTTTTTTTTTTTTCATGCTGTAACAATGCGCCTTTGGAACCTGTTATAGCAAAACAAAAGTACACAGAAGAAAAAAAATCTGATATTGTTGTTTATAGATTGAGAAGGAACACTGCTGAGCCTTAAGTTATGAAAGACTGTTAAGAAAATGTCACTCATAATAAATAAAAAAAAAACCTTTGCTGAAATTTAGACAGAAATATCAAGAATCAGCGTATGAATCACAACAATGGTGACAATCCACAAAATAAATGAACAGATCAGTTCTGAACATCACAACACATGCTACTAAAACTTAAAACAAATGCAAAATTATAAGCACATAAGAATTCAAGAAAATAAGTGAACAATTCAGGGGCATAATTTATTCATGCCGCAATGCATGCTGGGAATCATGGATGAGTTTTATCCTGTGCTGGTACCCAGCATGCATTGCATCATGAACCTTTTGATTGTCACCATTGTTGAGATTCATATGCTGATTGTTGATTTCTCTCTTTGAGTGTTGTGGGGACTGCTGCCCGAAATACTTTTTAACTAAAACTAGTCGTTAAATCCATAAATACTGGTCATCTCACTACTTTTCAATCTTACTAAATTGAAGTGTCATCGACTCAAATATTTCAACACCAGATTATATTTGATTATTATAGCAACACTTTAAGTCAGTCTAGTAGA
The DNA here is from genome assembly GCF_003368295.1 of Carassius auratus. Taxonomy (NCBI): domain Eukaryota; kingdom Metazoa; phylum Chordata; class Actinopteri; order Cypriniformes; family Cyprinidae; genus Carassius; species Carassius auratus. Next base: position 341,373 of record NW_020528391.1, read on the forward strand.
TCATGCCTGTTAGAAACAACCATAATCACTTGACTATCAAAATTAATACTGCTCTAACAGATGCATCATAAAGATACAAATACAGCAATAAAACAAAATGTAAAGTGTAAAAGTCAATGGTCAGGAGCCCAACTAAAGCAAACACTGATCTCCACAATGGTGACGCTAAACGAAACAGTAACATTATCATCTAAATCTCTTTAATTCTCAATAAGATCTTTTGATCTCTGTTCTCTGATCTGACAGAAATAAAGTCAGTCTGGTTAGTAATGTGTGAAGTTGGTGAAGCTGTTTGTTGATCGTTTAAATCTTCAGTTGATTTCATCTAAGGCTGTGGCTGAAGTCAGTTGTATTTTATGTGTTTGTCTTGTTATGTTTTTTTTTTCTTCAGTGATTCTACTCATTAACAGCAGCTGTTGATCAGTGTCTGAATTCACTCATTAGTGTTCATTCTCTCTGTCAGGTGGACTATATTAGTAAACTCATGTAGGGAATAGTGAATGAGGGTGTAGGGTGTGATTTGAAACACAGCCGCTGAGTGTCGAATTTGAACGTTGTTATTTTACGATATATAGCAGCAGGCTACTTCTCGAAAACGATGAATATTACCCAGAATGCACTGTTTAAATGAAAAACAGTATTTTACTGTCGAAATTTGGCCGTTTTTTTACAGCGATTTTTAACAGTGTAGACTTTCTTCTCAAACCTTATAAACGGTAACTTAAATAACACTCGTACTCTTTTTGCCACATTTGAGATACTGACAAACCAACCCAAGTCAGATTCCCAGTGAAATGCTCTCAGACAGCAAATACAATGAGTTTGCTACCTTCTTTTCTAAAAAGATCATCAATATCAGGAAGGTGATTAGCACATCGTCAAGTAATGCAGAGGTCAGACAGATTAGGCCACAATATCAAAAAGATACTATGTCTATTTTTGAAGCAATTGATAGCAAAATTCTGGAAGAAATAGTGCAGCACCTAAAATTGACAAGCTGCTGTCTTGACACACTTCCCACATCTTTTTCCAAAAGTGTGCTTAACTGCTTAGAAGCAGATCTTAGAAGTCGTGAACACCTCACTTCTTTCTGGGACATTTCCAAACTCCTTAAAAACTGCAGTTGTTAAGCCCCTTCTGAAAAAGAGCAATCTTGATAACACCATTTTGAGCAATTTTAGACCAATATCTAATCTTCCTTTTATAGGCAAAATTATAGAAAAGGTAGTTTTTAATCAGCTGAACAAATACTTAAACTCAAATGGATACCTGGATTATTTTCAATCTGGTTTTCGACCGCATCACAGCACAGAGACAGCACTCATTAAGATAATAAATGATATTCGCTTAAATTGTGACTCTGGCAAAATATCGGTGCTGGTATTGCTAGATCTCAGTGCTGCGTTTGACACTTTCGATCATAACATACTACTAGAGAGACTGGAAAACTGGGTCGGGCTTTCTGGGATGGTACTCAAATGGTTCAGGTCATACTTATAAGGGAGAGGCTATTATGTGAATCTAGGAGAGCATAAGTCTAAGTGGACGTCCATGACATGTGGAGTCCCACAAGGCTCAATTCTTGCACCGCTCTTGTTTAGGCTGGATATGCTCCCACTAAGTCAAATAATGAGAAAGAACCAAATTGCACAGCTATGCTGATACCCAGATTTACCTAGCCTTATCTCCAACTGACTACAGCCCCATTGACTCCCTCTGCCAATGCACTGTAGTGATGGGAAGTTCGATTCTTTTCCGCGAACCGGTTCTTTCGGACGGTTCGATTCAATAAACCGGTTGAAAAAACCGGTTCATCGGTTCTTTCACGCTCGACGTAATGACGTCATTAGCGATGACGTAATGGCGTCACGTCTATCAAACATTCAAATATATAAAGTCAGTAATCATAACTTTAGTCAGTTAAAACCTCATAATCATGAAAAGTTTACATTTGAGTTTTGCAACAACACCTAAATACAGTAACAGCAATAATGTGCATATGAGGATTTAAGTCTTGGAGATATAAAGTAAATAAATTAGGTGTCATCAGCGCAGAAACCATGATCCACTTACTAAACATAATCCATTGCGATGTATTTGTTATTAAATGAACTTACGTTTCGCCAGATTGCCCTTCATCCAAGCTCTCGAAATACCCGCGCTCATAACATTACTAGTACAGAATCAGAATCAATCACCAAAAGAATCCCTTCGGTTCAGATATGCTGTGAGTCAGTTGGCTTCACGCTGAATCGCGCATGCGCAGTATCATCAGTTCATCGGTTCTCAATTCGGACGCGTCCGACAGAAACGATTCTCGGTTGAGTGTACTGATGATCCGAAAACCGATGCAACCGGTTCTTGACTCGAGAACGAGAATCGCTCTAACCCGCACGTGCTGCAGTTCAGTCACAGTGTCATCAGCTGCTCTACTCGTGTTCATGTTCTGTTTACTACAAACTCAATTTGTGAATTTCATCATTAACTATAAATACAGTACAGATATCTCATAAATCATCCCTTATTCCTATTAAACATAAGAGTCTTTAGAGTCTTAATTATTGTCCAACTTCCCTGAAAACCCATTTGGCCTATAAATTATATACAATATACAGATTGGAAACATTAATAAAAAAAATATAATAAAAAAATCAAAATAAAATATAGTTATTTTATCACACTTTCCGATGTTTAACAAAATACTTACAAAATTACACGCATGCGCAATATCATCAGTTCATCGGTTCTCAATTCGGACGCGTCCGACAGAAACGATTCTCGGTTGAGTGTACTGGTGATCCGAAAACCGATGCAACCGGTTCTTGACTCGAGAACGAGAATCATCTCATCGGTTCTCAAATCGGACGCGTCCGACAGAAACGATTCTCGGTTGAGTGTACTGGTGATCCGAAAACCGAAGCAACCGGTTCTTGACTCGAGAACGAGAACTGCTCCAGCAGTGGGCGTGTTTGTTCATTATCTGGCTCGGCTCGGTGTTCATCTTCAGTTCGGTCTTCACAGCATTTCATTCAGTGTACTGTTTGAGTAAATGGATTACCCCGGGATATTGGTTTATTCTGACTCAGAGGGAGTGACAGTTACGTTAAAAAAGTTAACAAGTAATTTGTGGATTTATGCTTATTGGAGACGTGAACCGTTTCAAACGATTCAGTTCGATTTGGTGAACTGGTTCAACCGGTTCACTAAGAAGAACCGGTTAAATTGAACGATTCGTTCACGAATCGGCCATCACTAATGCACTGATGAAATTAATAGTTGGATGTGCCAGAACTTTCTATAGTTAAACAAGAAAAACTGAAGTCATTGCATTTGGAAACAAAGATGAAGTGTTCAAGGTGAATGGATACCTTGACTCTAGGGGTCAAACAACTAAAAATCAAGTCAGGAAACTTGGTGTGATTCTGGAGACAGACCTTAGTTTCAGTAGTCATGTCAAAGCAGTAACTAAATCAGCATACTATCATTTAAAAACCATTAAAAAAACTGTTTAGCTGATTGCACTATATTTTCACTGTTTTTTTTTTTTATGTAAAATCATTTTCTAACGTTTTTTTTAATTCATTTTAAATAAGTACATTATTTAAATAATTGTAAAAGTTTTAAAATTGCTTGTTTTATTCTTGTTATTATTTTTCTTCATTATTATTTTACTTTCTTTTATGTAAAGCACTTTGCATTACCATTGTGTACGAAATGTGCTATATAAATAAACTTGCCTTGAAATGGAAAGCATTGTGGGCTGCATATATAGATTCAAATCATTACCATCAATGTTATTTGTTTATGTTTATGCTATTGTACCTGTGTATATTTTTCCATTATATCTGTCTTATATATATATATATATATATATATATATATATATATATATATATATATATATATATATATATATATATGTGAGTGAGTGAGAGAGTGAGTGAAGTGACATTCAGCCAAGTATGGTGACCCATACTCAGAATTTGTGCTTTGCATTTAACCCATCCGAAATGCACACACACAGAGCAGTGAACACACACACACACACACTGTGAGCACACATCCGGAGCAGTGGGCAGCCATTTATGCTGCGGCGCCCGGGGAGCAGTTGGGGGTTCGATGCCTTGCACAAAGGGCACCTAAGTCGTGGTATTGAAGGTGGAGAGACAGCTGTTCATGCACTAACCCCACCCACAATTCCATCCATATATATATATTTGCATAAATCTGTTAATTAACTTCAGTCCTGATCAAAACTACCAATTTTTTTTTTTTTTTTATCCAAGATTTTAGCTCTTTATTGCCAAGTTCATAAATGATGTCACTGATTTGGGGGAAAAACACACACAAAATGACTTATTTTCAATCTAAAAGTAATTGTGGCTGGATTTTTTTTTTACTTTTTATAACAGTCTTGGGCATGTCAAAGATTAGAAGCAACATTGGCTATGATGCATTTTTAGTTTTTGTGCAGCATTAGATTTAAACTTTTAAAGTTTTGGCTTGGTGTTCATCTTCAGTTCTCTTTTCACAGCAGTTCAGTCAGTGTAATGTTTGAGTACATGAATTACTCCGGGATATTGGTTTGTTTGAAGTGTCAGCCACATTAAAAAAGTTACAGCTTGAGTCATTTGTGGATTAATGTGTATTGGAGACACGAACCGTTTAAAACGATTCAGTTCGATTTGGTGAACTGGTTCAAAAAGATCCGGTTACATCGAATGATTCGTTCGCGAACCGGATATGACAAACTGCTTTGTTTTGAACTGTCAGACACGGAAGAGAAGACAATGCTGAATAAAGTTGTAGTTTTTGCTATTTTTGGACCGAAATGTATTTTTGATGCTCCAAAAAATTCTAACTGACACTCTGATGTCACATGGACTACTTTGATGATGTTTTTCTTACCTTTCTGGACATGGACAGTATACTGTACACACAGCTTCAATGGAGGGACTGAGAGCTCTCGGACTAAATCTAAAATATCTTAAACTGTGTTCCAAAAATAAACGGAGGTCTTATGGGTTTGGAACAACATGAGGGTAATATATTAATGACATAATTTTGCGAATTGGGCGAACTAACCCTTTGTGCAAGCAGCGTATTAAGACCTATTATTACGTTTTCAAATCAAGCGCCCTCTAGCGGCCTTATTACAACAGTCTCGTTTGTCGGGTGTGTCGTCATCAAATGACCTTTGACTGTCGTTATCATCTTTACCACTCACGAAAAGGAGGAGTAACCACTGATCTATAATATAGAACAACATTTTACCGAGCGTCGTTGTCCAGGTATGTAAACTATTTTATTATATGGTTTGTTTTTTTAAGGTACTGTTCTGATTGTCTGCAATTAATGTCAAAGTAAGTGCAGTTTGACGTTTTCTTTACAAATCTGATGCAGTCAACGAATACCAGTCAACGAATGTGTGACAAACGCAACTAATGTGAAATGCCGATCCTGTCCTCTGACAAAAAACGACTATACCTATATTTACGTTTTAAAGTTAAGTGCCCTCTAGCAGGCATAAAAATAATGACAGTATCACGTTGCGTCTATTGTCATGAAATTACGTATAATGTCATTACCAATCAAAATGCATGTTTATTTAAATGCATCATGTGGGCTTTTTACACCGATCTCACAGTATTTCCTACATATTTTACTAGGTTACTTATTGGTTCGAATGACCACACCTAACCCCACCCCTAAACCTAACCCTCACAGAAATCATGCTAAATTATGATTCATTGATCATACATATTTTCGTGCAGGTCCATTCCCTGGGATCGAACCCATGATAGCATGATTACTTATCAAGGTACAACGCAAGAATCTACCAACTGAGTTACACGAAACGCAAACCAGAGTGCAAATAAAAGAGTAAACAACAATAATATGAAAACTACCTTTTGCCGATAGGGGCGCAATTGTAGTATACGCTCTGATGGATCGTATTTCAGGGATTTGGACAAACGACCTATACAAGGGTATTGGTTGGAGGACAGGTTGGAAATGCCCAGTTACCACAACACTTTTTTTTTTTTTTTTTACCATGATAACCGTTTTATTGTGGTATTTATAGTTAAAACACATTAACCTCAATTCCATGCCTTTAATAACTTTTTGTAATGTAATTGTAATTCAGTGTTTCTTTCTTTTCTGTTTTGCAGTTTCTTCATATCACTTACATCTCCAGCTCCTACAACAACATTCAGTGTCCAGCAGCTCTTTATGAAGCCCTCTCTCGCTCTCTCATTTTCCTTTCCTATTTTTCTGATCTGTAATTCATAATTCAGTCACACATGTTTCTTCCTTTCTCTTGTTCATCATTACATATTTTCACAGCTCACAATCAGATTTGGATTAGTTCTGTCAGAAAGCTGCTATAGTATTAAAAGGGAACTTGGACTCGAAGCTCAATGCTGAACTTGAAGAATTTGTCAGGGAAGCTGAAGTCCTTCAAAGGTTCAAGACTTGACAGGTAATGTTGAAGACATTTAGTTATAACTGATTTACTTTAATTAATGTATCCTTACTTTGTGTGTTAAAAGCCTTCCTTATAGCCCTTCCTTTCAAATATTTTGTTCACAGATCATTTCTAACACACTCTCAACATCTATGTATTAAAACAACAACATTTTATTTATTTTTTATTTCAGCCAATAAGGAAGACCAAAGAACCTGTCAAACTCTCGTCAAACCCTTCTTGTTTGTGTAGAGGGATGAATTTGACCATCTTGTGTGTTTACGGAGAAGACCAAAAGCTGCAAAGGCAAACATTTCCAGAGGTACGTATGTGTTGGTCTGAGCACCTAGACAGAAATTTACTGCAGTTACATTTTGCACCGAATTTGATGTTGTTTTTTTTTACTTTTTTACATACCCCTGAGCTGTGAAAATATGTCATGAAGAACAAGAGAAAGGAAGAAACATATGTGTGACTGATTATGAATTACAGTTCAGAAAAATAAAATGATAGTAACCACAACCCCATCAGTACAAGCCCTGTGCTACGTCAAAGTATTAATAATTCAAACAATTTCAGCAAATTGATATGATGTTGTACAAGCGTACTCTCCAGCTTTTCCTCTTGCTGTCATTGACCATCGCCTCAGCTCTCATGCAGACTGTGCTCATTGTAAGTAGTCAGAGCGTTTATATCCTAAAGTTTATATCGAGTCCACTGTAATTAATTATCACTGTCTTAACCCGTTCTAAATGTACATGATATCTGTCCACACCTCACAGTCTGCCTTTATTTCCATGTTGATTTTAATTGAACACATCTGTCTAAAAGCAAGTCTGGAAGTGCTGTTTAACTTGTCATGTGACACATCAGATATTCAGTTAATTTGGCCAAATTAGATCATTTAAGGCTGTTCACACCCAGAATAGTAACTAAAATAACTATTTTAGCATCCACACCAAGATAAAATAAAGTTATGTTTATTATACACTCTGCAGTAATGTTGCTGTCTGGCACTTTAAATGCTCAAGCTTGTTAAACTCAGGTGCATTCTTATTGGATGATTTTATTATTAATCAGCTGGAAAATATATTCCAATTATGTTGTTCCTCTGATTCATTAAATGTTACATGAAAATGGAACCTAATACAATGATGTTGTTCCTTTGTGTCATTAAATGTTAAATAGTTGCAGTATGTACTCATCATTGGTGTGAAGAGGTCTTGAAACCGCTTACAACAATCCTGCTAGCATTTTATCATGTATAACATAATTGAGAATAATATAGCTTGAATATACAGCTTTCTTTCCTCTAAAATAAATGAGATTTCATAAATCAATATTTTTTTCCCAAAAAAAGTATAGATTTTTTTTAGCCGCGATTATCGATACATACGTCCCATTCAAAATCCGCTTGGGCCGTGTTTACCAAGAAAGATCTGTCTGCAGACTGCAAGACGGGGGTGTTGAAGTGGGCGTAACTTGACGAAAGAGGCGTAAATTGAAGTTGGTCAAATCACACAGAACCACGCGAGATGTCAAAACGAGATTTTGTCGGGCTGCGTTCGAAACCGCATACCCTTTAATTAGGCACTTAATTTCAATAAGTACTAACTTAACGAGCGCAAAAAGAGTACATCCTCTACAGCCTAAATGCGTATGTATGAAGTATGAATGCGATTTTTATATCATCATCCGCTATGTTGATCATGTGACCTACAAAGTTAAAACAAGCAAAAAAACTTAAAAGATATAAGTGACAGTTAATGTATTTGTAATCTTGATAATGAAGAACATTGCCCATGTTGTTGTCTTGTTGCAGAAACGGTTGACTTTTTATTTTGTGATTGTAGTATACTGCTGATTTTCATTTTTTATATTTTTAACTCCGTTAATGTGATCAAGTGTTATCCTTAAAGCATTTTTCATAATTAGAAAACCCCAAATCGTTATCTCTTGAATATTTTTTCAATTATTTTACGTGAAAAATGTTTTTCTTGTATAGTATCTCATACTATGATGAACAATTTTTTTTTTATTTACTGTTTTATGGCATTATGTTTGTTTATTGTTAGATACAACCATCTTATAATTATCTTTAGTGTAATAATTTGGCAACAATAATAAAAAAGAGGATTAGGTGCACTAACACCTAACAGCGACTCTGTGTTACGACTCCTAGTTCAAGTTACAGCTCTTTCAAGTTACGCCCCTGTCTTGCAGTCTGCAGACGTACACGAGAGTCAAAGATGAGACGCTCCCTCACTCCACCTGCCCTTTACTGTCTCATCAGGACCAGATGCTGCTGTGGTCTCTTCAGCCTCAGTGACCCCAGAGCAGCGAGAGCATCTAGAGAAAGACCACAAGACACTGAGGATGTGATTTTGGTAAAGTTTGTTCTGCTGGTTTCTGTTTATACAATGAAGGCTGACTTTCAGAAGCTTCAAAAGCATCATCAAAAAATGTGATAGGGCTTTTATCTGAAGTGATAGACATTGCTCTCATTACAGGGGCCTACAATCCCCTGATCAACCTGGAGAAGAGAGCCTTGCTCAAGGACACACTGGTGTTCCTGTGACTCAAGTGGTAGAGCATTGCGTTATAGCAGTGCAAGGTTGTGGGTTCGAATACCAGGGAACACATGTTAGGTAAAAACTGTTAGTCTGAATGCACTGTAAGTCGCTTTGAATAAATTTATAATATTATTATAATTTATACCTAACAAAAAAGTGTGAAACAACTGAAAATATGTCATATTGTAGATTCTTCAAAGTAGCCACCTTTTGCTTTGATTACTGCTTTGCACACTCTTGGCATTCTCTTGATGAGCTTCAAGAGGTAGTCACCTGAAATGGTATTCCAACAGTCTTGAAGGAGTTCCCTGAGAGATGCTTAGCACTTGTTGGCCCTTTTGCCTTCTGTCTGCGGTCCAGCTCACCCCTAAACCATCTGGATTGGGTTCAGGTCCGGTGACTGTGGAGGCCAGCTCATCTGGCGCAGCACCCCATCACTCTCCTTCTTGGTCAAATAGCCCTTGATGCCTTCAGTGTGACTCTACAATTTTCATAGTCATGAAAATAAAGAAAACTCTTTGAATGAGAAGGTGTGTCCAAACTTTTGGTCTGTACTGTGCATTTGAACCACTTAAGTGGTTTAGCCCATTACAAAAGTAATAAATCAATGCATGTACTTGTAAACTCTGTTTAAATGTTTTTCAGATAGTCGTGCTCATGGGGTGCAGGCACACGAAAGTTTGGAGCAGACACAGTCAGATTGTCCTGCACGTGTTCCCCTGCTCTAGCTTCAAGATTATGTGGTTCAGAGAGCCGTCATCATGGTCTTCCTCATCCTGTTGCTCAATGACATCCCCTTTGAAAAGAGTGAGATTGTGAAGCACAGCAGCAGAACTGTATCAGCTGCTCAGATCGCAGGAGGATGTTGGGTTCACCATCTGTAAAAAAAAAAAAAAAAAACACTTTATTCAGTCTGCATGCTTCCGTCAAGTTTGGCTTCATACCCTTTAACCTTTTAGAACAACAAATGCATACCAATGCATGAATTTTGTTTGATGAAAATCTAATCTAACTGTTTATGGATTCACTACATTGTTTTATAATGTAGCCTTTCTGTTTTGAGTGGAAGGAAAGTGTTTGTCTTGAAGGAACATAATCTCTTGTTTTTGCACGTAAATCAACCTCACACATGCAAAAGGAGCGAGACGTTTTTCCACTCAACAGAAGCCACATTCATCTGATTCAGTTTTCCACTTAACTGATGTGAATTAAACCACAGCAGGTTTCACTTTGACTCAGAAACTGAGCTGCTAGAGCCTCAAAAGCATTCAGTGCAAACTGTAGTAATTGTTTTTATTCCTAAAGTAAAGCTGTTTTGAGGGGATAGATTTGTATAACTTTGATCATAACTTCATAACTGATCATAAACAACCCTGTATTAGCCCGAACAGAGGCCTGTGTGTGAAACCTCTAAAACGGTCACTCTTTTCAATTTAAATAAGGTAATTAATATGCAATGCATCCTTTATAGATGTTTTAGAGTATAAAGGTGGCATTATACTAAACCCAACCAACCTAAATTCACCGTTTTCAGCAATTCAGAAGATGGTAGAATAGAATATTGACATTTGATATTGCGTGACTCATTGTAATGTTGTTGGCAGCACAGTGTATGGTATACCATTTTGCTCAAACAAAATTCATCCTTGACTACTTAAAAGAAAAGTTCTTCATTTTTTGTAATTTAATTAAAAAAAAATATTTTTAAAAAATTCTGTTTGTTACGACTTACAGCTTAGGAAAATAAAAAAAATCAGTATCTCAAAAAATTTGAATATTCCATTTTGAGCTTGATTAGTTTTATTGATTATGAGTATAAATACTGGGTACCTTCTGGGCTAGTTCAGAACATGCAACCACAATTATGGGAAAGACTACTGACTTGACTGTTGTCCAGAAGACAATCATCATAACCCTCCACTAGGAGGTTAAGCCACAGAAGGTCATTGCTGAAAGGGCTGGCTGTTTACAGAGTGCTGTATCAAAATATATTTATAGAAAGTTGACTGGAAGGAAAAAGTGTGGTAGGAAAAGGTGCATAAGCAACAGGGATGACTTCAGCCTTGGGAAGATTGTCAGGAAAAGCAGATTCAAGAACTTGGGAGAGCTTCACAAGGAGTGGGCTGAAGCTGGAGTCAGTGCATCAAGGTTCACCACACACAGACATCTACAAGAAAAGGGCTACAGCAGTCACATTCCTAAAACCAAGCCACTCCTGAACCAAAAAAAAAAAAAAACATCAGAAGCATTTCACCTGGGATAAGGAGAAAAAGAACTGGACTGTTGCTCAGTGGCTCACAGTCCTCTTTTGAGATGAAAGTTAATTTTGCATTTCATTTGGAATTCAAGGTCTGGAGGAAGACTGGAGAGGCACAGAATCCAAAGTCCAGTGTGAAGTTTCTGAAGTCAGTGATGATTTGAGTGCCATGACATCTGCTGGTGTTGGTTCATTATGTTTTATCAAGTCCAAAGTCAATGCAGCCATCTACCAGGAGATTTTGTAGCACTTTATGCTTCCATCTGCTGACAAGCTTAATGGAGATGCTGATTTCATTTTGCAGCAGGAATTTAGCACCTATGTCAGGAATATAAGAGGGAGGACCCAATTTCATTGGGAGGTAATAAGGTTTTATTTACAAAACAGATTGATACAAGAGGGTAGTGAAGTGAACAATAGTTAACACAACAGGATAACAGTTAACAGGATCAGCTAGGGGAGGCCACTGGGAAAGCTTCAGGAAACAACTGGCAGAATACTTGGCAACAGAGGGTGCAGCAAAACCAGGCTGATGGAGAAGACCACACAAGGCACCGTAGAGCAGATCTCAGACACTTGTTAACAAATGACTATGAAACAGACCAAGTGCCAGGTAGGTAGAACCAGGGCAGGACACACGGGGACAGGTCAGGAACTCGAACACAAAAACACAAATTAAACTCAAGATAAGGAAAGATATAAGCCAATGAACTAATAAAAGGTTAAGTAACAAGATTAGAAATTACCAGTTTAACCAACAAGAATCAAGACTAGAAAAGCCAAATAAATATTACAAATAAAAGCCAAAAGCAAGAACAAACAAATTACTAAAATAAGGAGCAAGACAAAAACATAGAACTACAAGGACTAGACAAGGGCACAAGACCAACCAGACAAGGAGACACGAGCGTGTATTCAGCCACATACAGAGACAAAGAGGGTGTGAATGACCATGAACCAGCAAACAAAAAAGGGTAAGGGGCACTATAAATAAGGAGGAAAATACATGAGGGACAGTTGAGCACAATAAGACTGACCAGGATGACGAGGGGGTGTGGTAAACAGGAAACAAGGAGGAGGGGCTAAAGGAGCACATGGCCGAGAAAACAATTAACAAAGCCATGTGCTGATACTAGACACAAGAAACAAAACATAAAACAAAGTGCAAAACCCTCACAACCTACCCACAGTGCCAAAACCACTTCCAAGTGGTTTGCTGACCATGATATTACTGTGCTTGATTGGCCAGCCAACTCACCTGACCTGAACCTCACAGAGAATCTATGGGGTATTGTGAAGAGGAAGATAAGTAACATCTGAAAAACAATACAGAGGAGCTGAAGGCCCCATCAAAGCAACCTGCAGTACCACAGACAGTAATTGCAAAAGGAGCCCTAACCAAGTATTGATAGCATAACCTACTTTGGAGATCTTGAACATTTCTGTTTTGTAAATCTTTTTTTGATTGATCTTTGAGAAAATATTCTAATTTTTTGAGAAACTGAAGCTTTAAATCGTAACCATCAGAACTCAAACAAAAATTCTTTACATATTTCAGTTTCTGCATGTGCAATAAATGTAGAATATAAAAGGTTTGCTTTTTTAAATTAAATTACAAAAAATAAATAACTTTTCCATGATATTCTATTTTTTTACATGTACCTGCATGTACTTAAGGGAAATTGTACATATTTCCCCCATAAATATGCCTGTAACCAATTGCTTTAATATATAATTGGACTTGTAATCACTTATCTATCATGCAAATATGCGAGTTATAATATTACATGGCAAAAACATGTATCAGGCACCAATATTTCTGGTCTAGGAGGAATACAAGTAATGGTCATTTTAAGGACCTGGCTGCAGCCATTTTGAAAAACGGGGCCTTTCTTGGAGTCAAACTTTGGTAAACTTTCAGTATGTTTTTAAGTACATTTGATACTACTGTAAACCACTGAGAAACCTTTTGTTAGAATTTTTTTGGGGTCAAGACATATTTGCAGCTGACTATCTTGATTGGGTGGGTGAATGAATCTATATGGAACCTTCTATTTTAAACCAATAATAGTAGAAATAAAAACATTTACTAAGAGAATAAATGTGGATGTAAATTGTTTATCTTTATTTTAGATGTCCGTTTGTTGTCTTATTTTTGTACATTTTTCGTGGTAGAGTGGAATTTCAACAAAACTTTCCACATTTACCATCTAGTGACTAATGCAATGCAGAAGATAAAAAACCTCGAATAAACAAGCATTTCATAATTTCGATCTAGTCAAGATTCACTTTGGAACATTTCGAAATAGCAGACTATAATGACGCGACACAGCCGCTTTCTGGAGAAACCACGTGACCTGGGAGGTTTGATAAGTCCATCATCAGTTCACTGAATCAATGCTGTTATAGTTCAGACGCGATTAGAAGCAGCTTGAGTATGAGGAGCAATACCTTGCTTTGGGGGGTTTTATTACTCGTGAACGGTGAGAAACACTTATTTTTTATGTTAATTTAACATTTTCGTTTTCAATATAAATCGGAAACAGACTCTTCTTTTTATATATCCGGCTACAGTTGTTTTTTTTTAAATAAAAACTCAAACGTCTCACTTTTTCATAAATGTACGTTCTGACAAATCAAACACCAAAACAACACTGTAAGGGTGTTTTTGGAGAAAGCGGTTTGTGCACGTGTGTGTGTTTAGTAGTCAACACTAGAGGGCGCTGACGGTCTGTAATATTCTGACTGTTACTATTTCTACATGAAAACTTGCTGCAACACGTCACGAAACAGAACAGAACAGAAAAAACAGAAATAAGTCACTATCTCATTCAGTCAGTCAGTTTCTTGGACTTGAGTCCGTTTGAGTTACTGTCGCTCTCAGTCAGGAGGCACATTTGCCATAAACTACCATCAAGCTCATCAGAGTCGGCGTCAGAGCAGATCTACTGGAGGGGCATTGGATCATCGGCGCGGGCGCACTGTCCTTTGATAAATATTTTTTGACGCATTGGCAACATCATAGTAGCACGGAAATACAGACCTAAATCTGGAAGATCTATATAGAATGACAATGAATGATTTGGACTTGGGTTTTTATCTAAAAGAGGAAGAGCAGCGCTGAAATTTACTGTTTTGCCGACCGGATACGACAAGAGTCAGTTAACGTTAGCTCCAATGATCTATATAGAATTACATTCTACCATAGAATTATAGCTCCAATGATCTTATCTATATAGAATGTCATTATATATTTTTATTTAATTTTTACCTGTCTTGATTCCTAATACACAACAGATGACGATTGTTAGGCTAAACGTTCAGAATACGATTCCATATAAGGTTAGTAGCCTAGTTCAGCACTTTGCGAATGGACAGTGACTCAAGTAGCACGTAGCGTTCTACGAGTTCAGTAGCCTACATTTTTGTGAAAATGTACATTTATTGGGAAACGCGCGAGGAATTGCGGCTAACGTTCATAAGCTTGCACGTAGAGAGCGCTTTTAAGAGCTAAGATAGGCTAGGCTAAATCGTTATCGGAAAACCCGGCCCAGAACAGATAGCCTAAACAACAGAACAGGACAGAAAATAATAATATAGGCTAAATATAATATAGGCTAAATAAAAAACATGATATAGGCCTACAATAAATAGCTATATATTTTTATAATTAAATAAATAACAAATTACGACGACAAAAATAAAACTGAATCAGTTTGAAGCTTTGTCTGATGGGGACATTTTTTTTGCTGTTTTTTTTTCAAAGTTTTTTCGTATAGATGTTTCTGAAAACTTGAGGCTTTCTTCTTCATAAAACGAGTTGGGCATCATCACACAAATGTCTGCGTATGGACCAGTTAAATTAAGACTAAAATTCGCCTGCAGAGAATAAGGATGTCACAACATTTTTTAACAGATTTTTTAGTTTTTGATTTGCGTAGAATGCAAATTTTGTAGAACTTGAGAAATAGATAAAGATAAAATAAAATACAGGAAATGGAAAAAATCAAATACAGAAAATACAAAGTGTGCTTCAACAAATAAAATAATTTCTTTAAAAATCGTTTTTCTTAGGGTTTCAAGGACTTTAAATACTCTAAAGGACTCGTTTTCTAAACAAAATAAATAAAGGACAAAAATAAATGTATATTCCCCTGCTAACACACGACGTAACAGTTACGTAACGTACTGGTAATTTTTGGTAATTCCATGACTTACCAATTGACAACGTAACTACGACGTCGCATGCCCGTAATTTTATTACCATCACATTACCAATTCACAACGTCGTCAGTACGTCCTTCCGACGTGACCAGATAACCAAGAACGTCCCAGATAGGTCCTCTATTCGTAATATATTGGTAACTTCATGACTTACTGGCAACGTAACTACAACGTCGTATGCACGTAATATCATTACCATATTTTGTGTACGTTTTTTTATATGCTCTTTGAGTATAGAGCTATTTAAAAAGTGCAATTAAACTTCAGACACAAGATTAAACGTTCCTTAAAGATAAAATATGTTTCTTTTCACCAAGTCAGAATGGACATGCTTTTAATATATAGTGACGTGACATACACGCACGCGCTCGCTTCCACAACTGACGCACCGCGCGCACAGTATTGACAAGAAAAGAGTTGTGAAACTTTCTATCTCGTAAGGAGTTATAACGTGAAATAATGACACAAACTGTCTACACCATCTCATCTGCAGCAGAGACTGTTGTATCAGAAGGACAGCGCGTTTGTTTGAGGCACTTTTCACAGAATTAGCTTTCTGAGGTGAGTCTTACAATTTTAATAAATAAGTAGGTTGATAAAATGTATAAAACAAAGTAAAAACAAAAGTCTAACGTCGCCAAAACCTTTTTTTATTATTTTATTGTTTTTATTAGCCTTCTAACCGTTGAGTTACCATGGCAACCGCGTACACATCAGCTGCTGGAGAGGAGAGGACTCGTCTGACATTTTCTCTGTTTCTCGTCAGTTATACCAAAGAAAAGGCCAACAACTGGGACAGATTGGTTAAGTAACACGTTAATATTATCCTCAGTCTACTTTAAGTACTTTTTGTTAATATTTATACATCTGTGATTATGGTATTTTTCCTGAAATGTCTGCTATCAAGTATTACGCTAGCATAGAAACATAATTAACGTTATAGCATATTAGATTTGAGCTCTTATTAATGAAAGTTTGGGCTTTTAATTACAGCTTATGCGTAAAGGATCGGTTTTGACTGCTTTGTAAATGTTTTTGATGGTAATTTGTCAATAGATAAATGAAGTAATGTTAAGATAATTAATTTAACCTAAAAGTCTGCAATGTAGAGTCTGTCAGTGACGTCACTTGCGGTCTAAAATTGGCTGAAACTATTTCAAACCACTATTTCAAGCTTGTTCTGATTTTTCATTGTAAACAAATATTGATTAAAAAAAATTGTACAGTGATTTCAGGAGTGTCTTAAAAACCCTCTAAAACAGAGAGGACGTTCCAAGAAAATGTCTAATGGGAGCTGCGGACAGACATAGAAAACACAGGTGATCCGAGAAAGCTTATTAAATAACTTCATATTTATTTTTTTACAATATATCTGTCACGGTTTTACGCTGCCTGAAGGAATACGGAGTCGAGGATAAACGGAATAAGGTTTTTAATATATCCAACACAGGGGATATCCAACATGGAGCACAGAGGTAGACACACGTAAGTAGCAAGTGAAGTTAGTAGCTAGTGAGTTGGTCACAAGTGATGAAGACCCGACAAAACAGAACTGAAAGGTAAAGGCTTATGTACAGAGGATAATGGGGAAAACACAGGTGGATGGAATCATTAAATTAACAGGGACATGGAACACATGAGGAAGATAACAGAAACACCTGGGAACTAATCAAACTAAACACTAAATGAGTCCAGGTGTGTGACAGTACTCCCCCCTCCCGGTAGGTGCGTCCTCGCACCGTAGAAACAACAGGGGGAGGCGTGGGTGGGAACTTGGGAGGAGGTTCCGGTGGAGGACGGACTCCCAGGAGGGGGCCAGCAGACAGGGACCACGGAGGAAGGAGCCAGGGAGGAGACGACGGAGGGAGGAGCCAGGGAGGAGACAGGAGCAGGAGGAGCCAGATGGTCCACCAGAGACCAGCCAGGACGGAGATCCAAGGTGGAGTCGACGGCGGGAGGAGCCATGGTGAAGGAAGGGTCGACGACACCAGGGGGCCGACAGGCGGAGACTGCACCGGTGGGTGAGGAGCCCAAGATGGAGCAGCACAGCCGCAGAGCCAGGGTGACGACGAGGATCCGGAGGGCCTAGGTGGAGCTGAAGGCTCAGGCGACCAAGGTGGAGGCGGGGTCCTGGCAGACCGCTGTGGAGCCGGAGTGACCGAGGATGGAGGTGGAACCGGAGGGAAGGAGGAGCCTGACAGAGCCGGAGGGATGGAGTGACGAGGTGGAACCAGAGGAGTGGAGTCCCGAGGCGGCGGATGGTCGACGACTGACCAAGGTGGAGCCGGAGGGACGAGGGAGCCCGGTGGAGCAGGTGGGATGACAGGCCACGGTGGAGACGAGGGAGCTAAGAGCCAAGGCGGAGCCGCTGGGTCGAAGGACCGAGGAGGAGTCCAGGGCTCGGAGGCTGGAGGCGGAGACAGGGCCTTAACGCGCCAAGGCGGAGCTGGAGACTGGCAGTCCAGCGGCGAACCATCGCGCCCCGATGGCGCGGACTGAGGGTGAGCTGCGGGACTGACTGGCACCAGCAGGGATGGCGAGGAACTGGCTGGTCTAGGAGGAGAAGAGAGGAGAAGGATGGGAGGAAGGACAGGAGGATCAGGACTGGACGGAACCAGCGAAAGAGGAGTAGAGGGACCAGCAGGTTTGGGAGGAGGCGGGAGAGGGAGGCTGGGAGGGAATACAGGAGACACAGAAGATTCAGGGCTGGGCGGAACCAGCGGTGAAACAGAAAAATCATGGCTGGGCGGAACCAGCGGAGACACAGAAAATTCAGAGCTGGGCGGAACCAGCGGAGAAACAGGAAACTCAGGGCTGGGCGGAACCAGCGGAGACACAGGAGACTCAGGGCTGGGCGGAACCAGCGGAGAAACAGAAAATTCAGGGCTGGGCGGAACCAGCGGAGACACAGGAGACTCAGGGCTGGGCGGAACCAGCGGAGAAACAGAAAACTCAGGGCTGGGCGGAACCAGCGGAGAAACAGAAGATTCAGAGCTGGGCGGAACCAGCGGAGAAACAGAAAACTCAGGGCTGGGCGGAACCAGCGGAGAAACAGAGAACTCAGGGCTGGATGGAACCAGCGGAAATGGAGCAGAGGAAATGACTGGAGGAGGTAGGAGTGGGAGACTGAGAGGGTATACAGGGGAATCAGGGCTGGACGGAACCAGCGGGGAAACAGGAATATTAGGGATTACCTCCGTAGACCAGTCCATCAGATCCAGAACTTGCTCCATATGACTTTCAGAGACTGTATACAGCTCACCCTCAGTCGCAGGAGTGTGGGCAGGGCTTTCCTCCACGCCCTCGATCTCCACGAGGACTCCCACGATGCACGGTGTTGCCGGCTCACACACCTGGTCAGTCGTGCTCTCGAGATCCTGTTCCCTGACAGTGGATGGCTCGGGCTCTGCGGCTGCGGTGGGCTCTGGCTCCGTGTGGCGTGATGGTGGCTGGCTGGTCTCTGGGTCGGGAGTGGGGCTGGCGAGGTCCTCTATGGGGCAGACGGTGAGAGGTGACCCATTTCTCGCCAGAGTCCACTCCACGTATGCGGCGAAATCCTCTCGAGGACCATCTTCGGACGACAACGCTCTGCATTTGGAGTTCAGGCTGGTGTTGTAGAAGGTGCAGAGCGCGCCGTCCGGGTAGCTGGTGGCATTAGCTAATAAGGAAAACTGTCTGGTATGGTCCTCGAGAGAACGTCCTTCCTGCTTCAGCAGGAGGATGAGGAATTCGGGACGATAGAGGGGATCCATAGACACTAAGAAAAGAAAAGACTGTGAAACAAACGAAAACAAAACGGAGGGAAAAACACGCAGTTTTCTACTTTCTCTTTTGAGGTCGGGTCTTCTGTCACGGTTTTACGCTGCCTGAAGGAATACGGAGTCGAGGATAAACGGAATAAGGTTTTTAATATATCCAACACAGGGGATATCCAACATGGAGCACAGAGGTAGACACACGTAAGTAGCAAGTGAAGTTAGTAGCTAGTGAGTTGGTCACAAGTGATGAAGACCCGACAAAACAGAACTGAAAGGTAAAGGCTTATGTACAGAGGATAATGGGGAAAACACAGGTGGATGGAATCATTAAATTAACAGGGACATGGAACACATGAGGAAGATAACAGAAACACCTGGGAACTAATCAAACTAAACACTAAATGAGTCCAGGTGTGTGACAATATCATCATGCGTTAAATCTAAACATGTGAATTCTGGTATCTCAAGATATTTTTGTATTTTTTCCATATTACTATTTTTTCTTTTCTGCATTTCCCCTATTCTCTAGTTTGTTTATTGCTAATAAGGAGCTGGAGGCCGTGAAGAAACAGATCCATGATATTGTGGAGAAGCAGGCCCAGCTGAGCGAGTGGAGGGCTGTGCTGGAAATATTCAGGGGTTGATGCTCATAAGTCCAGGGTAAGTATACAGCTAACCCTCCTACCACCTCTACTCTGTGTGGTTCTCTGCAAAGGCCCGGTGTACCCAGAACGCGATCTTCCCAGATGTCCTTCACCCTATTTCACAGTGTAAGACATGAACCAGGCCCTGGGCGACGACCTCTCTCCATCCGCCGCCTCCGGTCTTCAGGATCTCCACCAGAACCCAGTTTGCTTCCACTTCGCGAGACAGAACACAATGTTGTGATCATCGGAGACTCCATCGTCCGGCACGTTCGTGCTATGTTAGCTGAAGGTAAAGTCCACACTCACTGTTTCCCTGGTGCTCATGTTCTTGATATTTCTGCACAGATTCCCGTGATCCTGAAGGGTGAGGGGAGCATCGGAGCGGACGTGCTTCACACCGGGGTTAACGACACCATGCTGCGGCAGACAGAGACACTGAAGAGAGACTTCAGGAGCCTGATCAAGATGGTGCGCAGCATATGGCCTGCATGATGATCATCTTGTCAGGACCACTTCCCACATATAGATGAGGACATGAAAGGTTCAGCAGACTTTTTGCTTTAAACGAATGGTTATTGTCATGGTGTAAAGAACAGAAACTGCTTTTTGTTAATAATTGGAATTTTTTTTTTTTGGGAGCGTCCTAGGCTTTTTAGATCTCCTGTTGGACAACATCTCCAGGACACTTCGCTCCATATGACTAGTAAGCCAATTCTCAAATAACTGCTATGGTGACTTTTGTTCTACACGCTCAAATAGAAGTACTTGTGCTGTCCAATCAATAAAGATTGTGTTTGTTCCAGTGTTAATTTTGACAGGCATTTTTGATTTAGCATTAGTCTAAACTCCACCAAACTACTGTTATAAGCATGAGCCCCGTCAGACTGGTCGTGGCGGAGGTGTTGCAACAATATACAGTGATATTCTCAATGTTACCCAGAAAACAGGATACAGGTTTAACTCATTCGAAATACTTCAGCTTAATGTTAGGTTGTCAGACATGCAAAATAAATCTAATGTATCTCTTGCTCTGGCTACTAGGGGTGTGACGAGACATTTGTATTTCAGGGCAGTTTGTGAAGACAGATAATCAAGAGAAGTCAGTTCCAGATCCACCTTCCACACCAGACCTCTCTCTCACGAGGATTGCTGTCTACTAGCATATTGTGTTCTCTTCAGACTTCGGCGGATGCAGATATTACTCAGGGACACGAACACTTGAATATTGCAAGAATAGAGAAAGTAAGAATTAAGATTGTAAATATATATATTCAGGGGCGGAGCGGGGGGGTGGCTAATGGGGCTTAAGCCCCGAATGTTTTGTCAAAAGCCCCGAATCTTTTAGCTTTTTTAAAATAACTTCAACTTTGTTTCATTTCCTCTCAGTCTGTCAGACTGGAGCGGCAAAAAAAAAGAAACAAAAGCTCTATTACTGTGCGTTGTGGCGGACGGTAAAGCATCACGCATCACTTCGCTTGTTTGCCAACTGCTGATAAAAACTAACGAAGAAGAATATAAATCATCTTCGTCGTTGTCATTAGGGGCTGGTGGGCTTTTTATTTCACCGCCGTCGCAGCGAGCTCACTGACTAACCGCCTGAAATTAAAATTATGGACATAACAATTTTTTTAAAAAGGAACTCGTAACAGCAAACCTCACCGGCCAGAGAGAGATTCAAAAGCAATATATCCCAATGTATCAAATGCTAAGTTATTTCAGGGCATGTTTTACAACTGTTCTCGGCACATTAGTGGGATAAGAAGATAGATTAATTGAGAAATATAGCTGGAGAACAATTAAATACAAAATAGTTTGTAGGCTCTACTGGGTGAATATTTTTTTTTCTGAGTAACCATCATTTTCCCAGATAGTGTATAGATTTTTAGGCATTCTGTTATCTCAAACAGCCTGAAAAATAGTGCATTTAGCTGACATAAATGGGGGGAAAAATCTCCCCTGCGGAGTACACCCCTGCAGCCCCCTAGGTTTGGGCTAAGCCCCGAATGTTTACATCTTCTGGCTCCGCCCCTGTATATATATATATATATAAATATATATATATATATATATATATATATATATATATATATATATATATATTTAGATATATTTTTGTGGCAGTGTGAACTGGCCATAATGCTGTATGATAGGTGTGAGATTCATTAAACTTGATTTGCTATAATACATCTGTTCATAAGCTATTGCATATTATTTTCAATGAATTATTTGTAGTGGTTTGGTTAAGGGTGTGATTAGCTGACGTATTATTGTGGGAGCTTGTGATTAGTTGATAAATGTGTGCATTGTTAATGATAAAATTTAAATGCAATGTGCTGAGTGCTGAGTGCTTACTAAGACTTGCATGTTTGTGCATAATGTTTTGACCCTGGATGCTTACAGAAGGGTATAGATATTTAAATATATGGAAATGTATTTATTATTAATATATCTCAATCTATGTGCTTCTGTATGGGCTGAATGCTTTCATTCATATTTCGCTGTATATCCTGTTTTTATTAATAATCTGGGTGTATTACTGTTCATATTTGCTTGTTAATAAATTAACTGAATTCATTTAGAGTATGTATTCATCATTCACAGCTGCTGAAACAGCCTTTAAATTAGTTTGGGCATATGAGGACATAAATTAGGTTCAAGTACTGCATGTCCGCCCATAGAATAATTATAAAAAAATGACCAACTGATTACCAGCACACGACCACCGATCCGCGACGTTGCCACGACGTCGCAGTTACTAACTGGCAACGTCACAAAGTTACGTTGTGGCGACGTATACGCACCTTTCACTTTTCCGGTTGCCACGTCGCCACGACGAAACTTTGGTCACCAGATTACGTTGCAGTTACGTAACAGTTACGTAATGTTGTTAGCAGGGTCTGCTTAGTAGGCCTTATGACTTATTTAAATAAAGAAAAACGAGATTAATTTAGATTCATAATAACGGGTAAAAATGCTAATACATTTATTCTATTTTCCACAATGTCAAAGCAACAAAACACAAGCTCAGACATGCACTTCGGTCCATACAAACTCCGCTGTTCTGCGCTCTAGCCAGAGAACACTCCCGTTGCTGGAACACGCGTCGGTTCTATTTCTAGCATGCGTGCATTTTCCGCGTGTCTCAGTGTGCAAACTCCAACCTGTTAAATATGGGAGCCGAAATAAAAACGGACACGCCACGCAGCTGAGACGGTCACACAGCCAGTGTGTCGCCGTCTTATTCAAGGGGGAATGAGAACCGTTTCGCGGGGGATCCCAGGTGTGCAAAAAAAAAAAAAAAAAAAAAAATATTCGAATAGCTAATTTTCAAATCGAATACCAACCCACCGAACGAATATTCGGGTCTGTTCCATATTTATTTATTTTTAAATCTAACGGGGGAAAAAAGCAAATGAGGCACACAGGTACAGCATTTCTAACATAGGCACTATGAATACGTACGTATCAGTCCATTCTTCATTAAAACTACGGTTCTATGAATCAACTTTTCGCTTAAGGCTCTTTGAGAGTGCCATTTTTTCATTTAAATATATTCAGAAGGCCTTTCTTCTAGTGTTCTCCACAAACTACGATCTGCATGTGACAGTGATGGACAGCTTGACAGCATCAAAAATATGAAGCCTAAAATTTCGCTATCTTCCCCTGGTGGCTTGCTGCAGTACAGGTAATATGTAAAAAATAACATAAATTTGGAATTAGAATTAGTATATCAAATAATAACATATTAGGATACAATTCGAATTTTATTTTATAGGAGTATCTGGCCCTTACAGTGTCTGCAGATAAAAATTCTGGCCCTTTGACAAATATAGTTGATGACCCCTGGTCTAAGTACTGTGTCCTTTCATTCGCTTGTGCATTTGCTATCATTCGCAAAAGAAGGGCCAGCTCGGCTCTCAGACCGTGGTACTGGTGGTCGTGGCCGGAGTATCCAAGTCTGCTGATTGACGAGGCTGGGGTGGTCTAATCCATTTTCGTAAATCCATTTTTTTTTTTTTTTGATTTTTTAATTAGCTTCTAACAACTGTCTATAATATTGACGGACAAACTGTTCTTCAACATGAAATGGCTTTTGCGCGCGCGCTGCAAATCAAATGTAAGTTTACTCGGCGAGACGGCGACCAATAAGCATTCACCAAGACGAAGCCTAGTAACTTGCCATGAACAACCAAAATGATGCATTTTCTCATTCTTTTTATTTAATTTAATTTAAGTTACAGTTTGAACATTTAATATTAAAATAATAACTAAAAGGGATATTATTATTTTTTGGCCAAGCCATGGCCTGTAGGAGGGGCATCAATTACCGCTAGGGGGGGGCACGGCCCTCGAATGCCCCACCATAGCGCCGGCGCTGAAGCTCATAATCATGGTGAAAAATCCATGCTTGTGTGCTGAGCTGCGCTGTCATTAAATAATAATTAAATACATTATAAATAATTATATATATGAAAAACGTGAATTCAGAATTGTGCTGGTTGTGAAATTTTACTTTATTTATACCTCAGAATAAAAATAAGAATACATTAAATTGTGGGGAAAATCTGACATTTAACCAAAAGAATAAGATTGGATTTTTTTTTCTTTTCTTTTTTTTTTTAAGAATGTTTTCAGGCCGTCTAAATTAATATTATTAATTTTTATTCTTTTTTTTTTATTTTCATACCAGATACTTTTTACAATGTGCATGCTGTATTGTAGAAGTTCAAAGCCACATTAGCTTTAATTTTCAAGAGACACAATGAAACAAATCTGTTTACTTGCATTACTGATACAGTGAAAAACTAGATTTGTATCAAGGGACTGTAGAAGTGTATTAAGGGACTGATATTAAGCTCGGTAGAGTGACTTTTAATGGAGCCCGCACATGACATTCAAGAAAAAATAAATAGTGAGCACGATTCATTCCCTCAATGTACTAAAACTTGCACACGATTACTATTGCGTTCCCTCAATTTACTATTGCTTTCATTCGATTTGCTAAATCGTTCGGTAATGAATTAGTAAATCTTGCACACAATTCATAAATCGAGTGAACAAAATAGTAAATCGAGGGAACACAATAGTAATCATGGGCACGCTTTAGTAGGCTACATTGAGGGAACAAATTAGTAAATCGTGCACACGATTTAGCCTACAATTTTTTTCTTGCATGTCATGAGTGGGGCTCCATAACTTTTTGAGAGTTTTATATTAAATAGATATTTGTAAATAGATATTATTTAATAGAAAAAAAAAAAAAAACATGTATTTTTAATTCTAAATAATGCAGAGCACAGAAGTAACGCAGACTAAATTCTGGATTCTCTTGTCTCTTTCATAAACAAATAAGACAGATCTCTTTTGCCATCTTAATATTGATAAGTGTTCCTTTTGTTTAACTGAGACACAAAAAAGTAATTTATCATTGCACAAGAGCATGTAACATTCTGCAAGAATATAGTTAGTTCAGGGGCTGACCTTAAATGAGCTCGTAATATCCCATCCCATGAAAAGGGTCGATAACTGCTCAAACTCGTGAAACTATATTGTCTCATATATAGTGTAATGTTGTCATTTCCAAGTACAAGTACAGGAGTAGAGCTGTTAACAAACAATATATTGCCTGAGAACTTGCTGTCATTAATATACTGTATTTAGAGCACAAATATTACAATACAATTGTGTATGTTTGTATATATTTGTTCGTTTCTGTTTGTTCTTCAGGTGTGTTTGGTGTTGAAGCAGATGAAGTGCCCGTATCAGTGATGGAGGGAGATTCAGTCACTCTACACACTGATGTTACTGAAGTACCGAAGGATAGTAACATAATATGGAAGTTTGGTGATGAAATCATTGCTACAATGAATGAAGCAGATGCAACTACCTTTACATATGATGATATGATATTCAAAGACAGACTGAATCTGGACAGACAGACTGGATCTCTGACCATCACAAACATTAGAACTGAACACATTGGATGTTATAGTTTAGACTTCAGGAGCACATTTGCAAAACTGAAGAAATTTCAAGTAACTGTTCACGGTGAGTAACTCATGTCAGTCACCTGAGGACAGTTAGATTGATTAATTATTTTTATTCATTTATTTAATGAAGAGATAAAAACAACAGCAGCAACTGGTTAAAATGAGTGTAGTGTGCTAATGCTAATTCAGAGCAAAATGTAGGCTAAGCTTTTAAAAATTGGTTTTCTTGTATTTCTTTTTTGCATGAGACTGCTATGCTCAGGGGCGTGGGAAGATGTTTTAGGTTGGGGGTGCTGTAGGTGCACGGTCCGCAGGGGGTGGGGGGTTCGAACGATACAGCCTATTTACACTAAGTGAAAATACACTAAATTAACATAGCAGTATTTTTTTTTGTGATTTGCCATTTACACTGCAAATAGCTCAATTCCAATTAAACACATAGGTCTAACTTTACGTTACGAGGTGCATATAATTAGCAAGTAATTAACAAAATATCCTGCTATTTTCAATCGTTGACCCCCAACAACAACATTTTGCTGTTATTTATTGAAAGTAAATTCATAAATAAATCAAACTTACTAATAGGCTTTTCCAATCTTATTTGCGAAGAAGTTGGTGCGTGACGAATCTGCACTTTTGACAGATTTGCATGAGGTTGCATGACATAAATGGATATTTAGTATTTTTTTATAACAATTGCAAAGGGATCTGTACCTTATCAAAATAAAGCCAAATGGAGCTAAATGCCCGAGTCCAGACCCCGACAGCGTTATAAAGATGATCCAGACGCTCCGTTAGCAGCTCATTGTTTTACATTTATGTAAGGACCGTTTTACATCAAAATGTAATTTAATGCACACAGAACACAACCTAGAAATATGTTTCAGAATATAAATGGCTTAATTGGCCATTTTCAGTAAGTTCAGTAATGTTACTAAATGTGTTTGTGTGCCTGTGCGTTTATCTTGAATAATGTCCAAAAGATATCTGTTTTAAGGCAGTGGGTAATTCACTCTTTGATTTGCTTAAAATCTACTTTGCGATTCTTTTGGCAAACATGTTTATGGTGCATTTTATTCAGCGTGTTTATTGCTAGTGCAGCAGAAATAGACAGCACAGCCTTTACAAGTAGTTTAATTACATTACATTTATTCATTTAGCTGACGCTTTCATCCAAAGCGACTTACAATCGCTATATATGCCAGAGGTCGCACTAGAGGTTAAGTGTCTTGCTCAGGGACACATTGGTGTCTCACAGTGGATTCGAACCCAGGTCACTTACACCAAAGGCATGTGTCTTATCCACTGTGCCTTCAACACCCCTGTAGTTTAATGGTACATGGATTGTGACTTTGTACGTTTACTACAGAAATGCTAAAATATTTTTGACTGACAAAATTGACTGGCTTGCACTGAAAAAAGTAATAAGTAAATTTACTTAATTTTTATTTGGCAAGTTTTTGCACAAGCAAGTAAATTTAACACATTTGGAAATTAAGTAAATCTACTTAACTAAGTTAAGTAAAAAAATAAAATAATAATTAGTACATTTTATTGAGTAAAATGTAATTAAATAATATTAAATTAATGCATTTAGCAGACACTTTTATCCAAAGCAACTTACAGTGCATTCAGGCTAACAATTTTCACCTATCATGTGTTCCCAGGGAATCGAACCCTCAACCTTGTGCTTGTTAATGCAATGTTCTACCACTGAGCTACAGGAACACTTCAAGATTTTGTGAAAAATAAGTGAAAATTTCACTTACTTATTTTTCTATTTTGGAAAAGTTTTTACACTAACAAAGAACCAAGGGTCAAGGGTCAAGGGTCAAGAGCCCAACTAAAGCAAACACTGATCTCTAACATGGTTACTTCAAATGAAACAATAAATCAACATCTAAACCTTAGATCATTCTCAATAAGATCTTCTGTAGACGTCTGACAGAAATAAAGTCAGTCTGGTTATTAATAAGTGGAGCTGGTGATGCTGTTTGTGGGGTTGTTTAATCAGATCTTGAGAGATTTCATGTATTTTATTTCAGTTGATTTCATCTAAGTCTGTGTCTGAAGTCAGTTGTAGTAGTTCTTGTGTTTCTCTTTTCTTCAGTGATTCTGTTTGTTAGCAGCAGCTGTTCATCACTAATTCTCAATCAGCACTTAGTTAATCACTTAATTACTTGAATGCAAAGTTTTAAAACTTACATGGTTTAAATCAAGGCAATCTATTTACTCAAACGGTTTGAGTAAAGTTTACTTATCGGGTTTTACAGTGGCTATTTCTTTTGTCTGTTTTCTTAATTTCAGAATATTTATCATGTGCATCCAGTCCTTCGTGCTGTCTTTGCTGTAAACTGGTTTAAAGGGACAGAAGTGAGAGACTTATTTACCCTCATTTGATAAAACTGTTTTGAAAAAAAATATTTTACATTTAGAAATTTCTAGAATATCTGTTTCGGGTTTTTTATTAGTGTAAAAACTTTTCCAAAATAAAAAAGTAAGTAAGTGAAATTTTCACTTATTTTTCACAAGATCTTGAAGTGTTCCTGTAGCTCAGTGGTAGAACATTGCATTAGCAAGTGCAAGGTTGGGGGGTTCGATTCCCCGGGAACACATGATAGGTGAAAATTGTTAGCCTGAATGCACTGTAAGTTGCTTTGGATAAAAGTGTCTGCTAAATGCATTAATTTAATATTATTTAATTACATTTTACTCAATAAAATGTACTTATTATTATTTTATTTTTTTTACTTAACTTAGTTAAGTAGGTTTACTTAATTTCCAAATGTGTTAAATTTACTTGAAAAATGCTTGTGCAAAAACTTGCCAAATAAAAATTAAGTAAATTTACTTATTACTTTTTTCAGTGTATTGGAGACATGGCTGAGGATGTGTCTGCTCAACTGTTGGACCAGGTGAGAGCTAGCAAATATTTTGCGCTGCAGCTAGATGAAAGTACAGATGTGGCAAACGCTGCCGAGTTGCTTGTGTACATAAGATTCATTTCCCAAGAAATGTTCGTTGAGGAAATACTGTTTTGTAAAGCACTTGAAAGTAGAACCACCGGGAAAGAGATTTTTTAAGTGCTGGACGAATATATTAATTCAAATGGACTTGACTGGTCTCGTTGCGTGGGTGTGTGTTCTGACGGGGCCGCGGCTATGACTGGGAAGAACAGTGGGGTGACAGCTCTCATCAAACAGAAGGCCCCGAATGCGGCGTTCACTCACTGTATGCTCCATCGAGAAGCACTGGTGGCTAAACAGTTGGATGATGAGCTTAACCAGGTACTACAGAACGTAACACACGTAGTAAACTTCATTAAAGCACGCCCCTTGAAACACAGAGTTTTTGCTATTCTGTGTAAAGAAATGGGAGCCCGTTTTGATGGATTGCTTCTTTACTCAAATGTACGCTGGCTTTCACGAGGCGCAGTTTTGAACTGTGTGTATGAGTTGCGGAGGGAGGTTGCAGAGTTTCTCTTGTCTGAGAAACATCAGCTGGCTGACCGTTTTACAAATGAAGCCTGGATTCTCAAACTTGCATATATGGCTGACATTTTTTGTCATCTGAATGTGCTAAACCAAAGCATGCAAGGGCGTGACACATGCATAGTGCATATGCAAGACAAAGTGCGTGCTTTTTCCCTGAAGATTATGCTGTGGTCAAACAAGCTCAAGGAGGGAATTACAGAAATGTTCCCACTTTACACCAAGAGCTGCTGTCATCTGGTGGTGAGTTGGACACCATTTCTTCACTGATACAATCACACCTGGAGCACCTCCAGGGATATTTCAGAGAATATTTCCCTGACATTGACAGCACCAATCTAAACTGGGTAAGGAACCCATTTGCCCCTGATGTAGGCTCTTAAAATCACAAGAGGAGCTGATTGAGATGACTTCTTCATGGGATTTAAAAATTAAATTTGAGACTCTTTCTCTCTCTAACTACTGGATGTATGTAAGAAATGATTTTCCCATCCTAGCTGAGAGTGCTCTGAAATTCCTTCTTCCTTTTGCAACCACTTATTTGTGTGAGTCTGGTTTTTTCAACTTTTCAACAGTACTTAAAACAAAACACAGAGCACATCTAAATGTGGAGAGTGACATGCGTGTTGCACTGAGAGACATAAAGCCCAGGCTGGACAAACTATGTAGAAGCCACCAGGCCCATCCGTCCCATTAATATTCTCTCTCTCTCTCGGTGTTGAATGTTGCAACCAGGCCAAGCACTCCCATTGACACACACACACACACACACACACACACACACTCTTTAAAGGGGGGGGGGTGAAATGCTCGTTTTCACTCAATATCCTGTTAATCTTGAGTACCTACACTCTAAAAACTGCTGGGTTGAAAACAACCCAATTTGGGTTATTTTGACAACCCAGCGCTGGGTCAAAAAGGGACGAACCCAGCGCTGGGTTGTTTTAACCCAACCAGTTGGGTTATCATATTTAACCCAGCCTGCTGGGTTGCCTTTTTTATGGTTTAAAATGACTATATTGCAGGGTTTAAAAAAACAGAGCGGGTGTTTTTTATCACTGTATTTCAGAAGGAAAACTACTGTATTTAGAAAATGTTCGATATCATTTCGCATGTGCTTGATAAGGCAGCGTTTGTGAGCTCAGCACCGCTCTGCAGCCGTTACCGGAGAAACCTACCTCTCCCGCTCTTAGCGCCTCCTGCTGGCAGAAAATAAACTCGCAGAGTGCAGCCATGTGGGGAAACAATGCATTTCTACGTTAAAATTAACCCAAATTGAGCTAGGCATTAAACCTACAAATGTTGTTCATTTTAAATATCACTTTTACACACAAATAATAATTACCAAAAGGAAAATATTTATTAAAAACAAGAGAAAAGTCAAAAAGTAACATGTTAGAAGAAATGCAGAAAAGGATGGCATTAACAGCTACAGAGTTCATAAACAAAGCATTGAACATTTGATGAATATAACTTAAGATCAAATTGGACTTTGTTCAATTGTATATATTGTATAAAAATATACGAAAACACATACAATAAATTTACAATTAGTTTTTTTTCCAACTATTCTGGCATGACAGTACACAAATAAATCACAACATTAACTTTGATATTATAACCTTTAACAGACGCATGTGTGTGTGTGTGTGTGTGTGTGTGTGTGTGAAAGAATGTGAGCAGGTGTATGAATGACAGAGTGTAAACTTTTCTACTAAACAACACAGAAAAAGCATTTAACTTTTTTTTTTTTAACAAATTATAGACTTACAGTTTGTTTCATAGTCCATGAATACAGATCATGCATCACGGTCAATTTTCATGATCTCTTTAGCATAACTGATGTAATCATGAAGAAGCCCCATCAGCACAGCATGTGACATCTTCTACATCATCCAGGGCAGCGTCCTCCTTTAAAACCAGTGCTGTTTAGGGGAAAGAAGATTCTCCTCTCTGACCAGGATTCATCCCAGTCACCGCCTGCTCTTCATCAGTGGCCTAAGAGAAACACATTTGAAAAAATTAAACATTTAATTAAACTATCGATTTTCAGGTAGAGGTGTATTCACATCCATAAGGATAGGTAAATAATCGGTTTTAAAGTTTCAAACACTTTGTGCGGTTGTTTAATGTCTCAGTCCACCACAGCTCTCGTGAAGGCTATAATGGCAGCACTAGTGTCAGGACATGCGATATTGTTTGAATAAATATTGCTTTCAGAAAGCTTCTTTACTGAAACATTAAAACAGACATGACATTCACATACCTCACAATATTCATGTACATGGAGGGCTGCTCTTCAAACCGTTAGTGCACCAAATAATTAAAATGTTCATAATTTACTCTCCCCATGTTTTTCCAGACTCATACAAACTCTGTTCATTTTTTGGAAAGCATATGAATATATTTAATATTCTCTTTTTGTGTCCTCCATTGCTGGTCTGGGAGACCAATATTTTATTTTGAACATACATGTTTGCTATCATATAATTTAAGATGTATTCATATATAAATATCAGAATTTACTTCTACAATAACTCTATATTTATGAAGCTTGAAAATACTGATTATCTAAACTATAAATGGATTAACAAATATTATGAGAAAACTAAAAATATATTAATTTATGTTGTAAAGACAGACAAAAGTCTTATAGGTTTGGAATGACTTGAGGGCAAGTAAATTATTTTTTGTGTGAACTTTACCTCTAAGAGCGCAGACCAAGAATAATGACTCTCCAAATCAGACAACTCCAAAGTTGGTTTGAGTTCTGCAATGAAAAACACAGACATCAATGGTCTTAATGAAATGAGCACATAATCACACTGTTGTTGCATCAAAATGTGAAGTAAACTGGCAGGAGACAACAGAAAAATTTATTTTCTAAAAATAACTTACATAAAATCTCAAGGGAATGATGATCTCCCATGTCTCTTGCTTTTAACATCTACAAAAACAAAAAAACAAACATTATTTTACTCTTAGTAAAAAAACAACAACAACTGATAACATGAAATTATGAAGTTTACTTGCCTTAAACGATCTTTCCCTCTCTTCAGAAGAAGCTGAGAAAACCTCCTCCTCACACAAGCAGACTTGTGTGTCTTTAACTCCAGTTAGTTTGAGTTCTGCAAAGAGGGACATCAATGGTTTCAATAAAATATTAACATATACATACATACATATATAAAATCACACTGTTTTTGCATCAAAATGTGAAGTTAACAGGCAGGACACAACAGAAACAAATTTTCTAAAAAAAAAAAGTAATAATAATTTAACTTACATCAGTCTCAAAAGAATGAAGTTATCTTGTCTCTGGATTTCAACATCTAAAAAAAACACACACATTATTTTAGTCTTAGTAAAAATAAAGATAACGATGTTATTCTGAAGTTTACTCTCCTTAAACCGTCTGTCCCTCTCTTCAGAAGAACACCTCCTCCTCATCCTCACACAGGTCTGTGACTCCTCACACAAACAGCTTCTGTCGTTCTGTGTCTTTAACTCTCAGCGCGAGGACAATGAAGACAGGAGCTGGACAAGTCTGAAACATTACATGTAAAACATACTTTTAACAGTTACCACTTCAACAGCCTCAAAATAATTATGCTAGTCTTTACTACACAATGCCGTTTCCTTTAGGAGACAAACATACATTCAGTTTAACCGCGAAAAAAAAAGACAAATTCACATGAGCGTAACCGTGACCATAACCGTCTGTTAACGCCTCAAAGAGAACAGATAATGTAAAATCTTATGTAAATATGACAAAATACATTCACAGACGTTATATTAAAAGTACATCCTCCGTTCAGTAACGTTACATGAGGCAGTTAAGACCTCCGTGTCCGAGGCGAAAACCGCGTCCGTTTTTTTTATATAACGTTAGATATAACGTTAAGCTCCTTTGTTTCCGCCTTTCATAAAACCTTCCGCCTTTCATACAACCGGGTAAACAATAAAAGATAACTTTACATTTTGAATATTTAACGTTACTTACCATAGTCTTTCACTCGCTTCTCGCTTCTATCACGCTGAGAAAATGGCGGCTGCTCGCACTGGAGAGACGTACGATTTTGACGTGACGTGCGTGCTCTCCTTCACGTCCGCGTCCTCAACCCACCCCCGCTGGGTTAAAAAAGATAGTTATTTTCAACCCAAACTTGGGTTAAAACATCCCAAAGTCCTATCCAACGGCCTCAACCCAGCAGTTGGGTTGAAAAAACAACCCAGCGTTTTTTAGAGTGTATAGAGTAGTACTGCATCCTTCATAACTCCAAAAAGTCTTTAGTTTTATTATATTCATAAGAGAAAGATAGTCTGTACTGATTTTTCCCGGAAAAACACGAGTGGCTGGAGGCGTGACGTGTGGGCGGAGCTAAAGAATCACGAGCGCCAGTAGGCTTTTGCGTTGAGAGCGTTTGGAAGCTGTGACATTACCGTGAGGAAAAAAACATCCAAAACAAACCATGGCTAACAGTCAGATTCAGCGTATATTTATGATCCAGAATCAGATCCAGAGGCTGAAATTGAACAAGAGCAGCAGCAGCAATGACGTCTCTATGTGGTATGTACTGAAACTGTATATATTTGCTTAGCGGTTTTGGAAAATGACTAAGTTCCACTTTATGTCGTCTTTTTTTTTTTAAGCTGTACATGTGGAAAGTGCAGTTTGATGACAACATCGCATGTTGTTTACTTGATGTGCTCACGCGCCGATAGCTAAGTTAACAACACAGAGATATTTGAAGCAGTTTTGCTCACCGCCTGTGGTTCCAACACACGATCGTGACCCTTTTACGTTGGGACTGCATTATCCTTAAGAAATAAACGATGTGCAAATCAGGCGTCAAACTGGGCCTTGTTTGTAAAACAAGCATCTTCGAAATGCAGGGAACAAACAAAAACACTTACACAACTCCGTTGATGCTCTGTAAAAATAAACTCCATCCACTGGTCCCTTAATGCTGTTTTTTTTTTTTGGTAATCTGTGCAGGGTTTTCTTGCCCTGGCAACCAAAAACACACTTCTTTTGTGACAATTCGGTCTCTCGCTCTGATCAGTGAATGTCTGTGCTCTGCTCTACGGGAGCGCACACTCTTCCGGGAGAAGTGCCCTCAGGACCCATATAAGGAAATTCCGCTCCATCTAACGTCACACAGAGCCATACTCGAAAAAAAACTTTCCGAAACTTGTGACAAACCGGAAGAGGTATTTTTGGAACAAAAATACTCCTTCCAATGTACAACTTAATTTTTGAAACTTTGTCCATGTTTAGCATGGGAATCCAGCTCTTTAACAGTGTAAAAAACTCAGTATGCATGAAATAGCATTTCACCCCCCCCTTTTAGATCTTTATTTCTCCATTCACTGACTGACACACACAGGTACAATGTTGAATGTTGAAATTACTGTTCCAGATTTTAAGATATTGAAATTACCATATATGATGATCTGACATACAAATGTTGTTATTACAACAGTAATAAATGTCAATGGATGTTCACCCGGATGTTTTATTTGTTTATTTATTTACAATTGCCGTACTAAGTATTGTCGATGGGTTCAATAACACATCATGCAAAAGGGGGTCCTCCTTGGCCAGAACCTAGTGGTATTATGGGGGCCTTGTCATGATAAAGTTTGGGAACCCCTGCACTATAGTAACAGGCTGTGGCCCACAAATCAAGTACTTGAGTAAAAGTACAGATACCCCAATAAAATATTACTCCAGTAAAATTATGAGTAGGCCTATTCATTTTCAAAATTACTTGAGTAAAAGGACAAGTACAAAGTACTACTACAGTAGCAACTTTGTTACAGCCCACTTATTAGCCTATAATGGAAATAAAATCTGGATTTTGTTTGCTTCTAAATATTTAACTTTTGATTTATGAAATGTTTGTTAAATTAGTTAAAATGTGGGCAGTATACATGTTAAAATGGAATAAAATATGCTGTATTAAGAAATGTTCTCATCTGAAATAAACAGATGAGAGTATTTTACAAAATGTATGATTACTTTTATAGGGTTTTTTTTTAGTCAAAATGATGTAGTTTATTATTATTTACTAATAGGTTCACTTTAGAATTCTGTAAGTCCTGCAAAATTATCGGATAATTCTTTATTAATAACTAACGGGTTCCCTATGTTTTAACTTTAGAATACTTTTTCAGATTCTAAGTAATTCTTGAGGAATTATCTAATTAGGGGTGTCCATGGTTAACCGATTAACCGTTAAAAATTGCGTAACCGAGTGAATCATTTTGCTCGGTTAAGTGGCAATTTGACCGGAGAGATTTAATTTTGTCTGACATTTCTTTTTTTTTTTTGGCCAATGTCCGGCAATTACCGGATAATGGAAACCCTGGCGCACACTATGGTTAACAGAGTATTAACCGCTAAGGGCCTCGGTTAACGGTTAATGAAAAACTTGAAAACGTGCAGCCCTATTAATAATTATTTATTAATTACTAATGGGTTCCCAATATTTTCACTTCAGAACAGGCTTAATGTTTCAGGTTCAAAATGAGTCCTGCAGAATTATTTGATTATTAATTACTAATGGGTTCCCTATGTTTTCACTTTAGAATACTGTTTCAGATTTTAAGTAATTCTTCAGGAATTTCTTACTACTACTACTAATGCTATAAACATTTATATGAAAGGGTCACAATTCAATGTAATTGTGTAAAACTGTTCATTAGTAGTTACTTCATAGTTATTTTTCTTGAACCCTAACTAGTAGATAATTAATAGTAGTTCTTCAGAAGGTATGACAGAATACATTAGTTATTGATTAGCTAACTGTTACTTAACATAATCATAAAATTATATTACATACTGATTAATTAACACATATTCCTTAGTAGTTAACAGTAGTGAGTTAAGGGTAGCACTTTATTTTACAGTCCTGTTCCCCATGTACATACTATGTACTTATTATAGAAATTACAATAACTATGTAATAACTAGGTACTAACCCTGAACCTAACCCTAAACCTAACCCTAACCCATGTAGTTACGTTGTATTACCAGAACTTTCTTAGATAAATACACTGTAAGTACACTATAAGTACACGTAAGTACACGTACTGTTAAATAAAGTGCAACCGAGTTAAGTGTTAATGAATAATCACCTGTTAGTTCTTCAATAATTCCTTATTAGTTATGTAGTAAGTAAGAAACAGTATTCTAAAGTGTTACTGTTTTTTGTGTTTTCCAGCTCCTCTGCCCATTCCAGTAATCTTCATTTACACTTTACAATCTTCTTTATCATCTGAAAGATCGTCAAAGTTCTTCCTGTGTTCAGTGGTGAATGTGAGTAATGTGAATCTCTCCTGGTACAAAGGAAACAGTTTATTGTCCAGAAGCATCAGTGTGTCTGATCTGAGTATCAGTGTGTCTATACCTCTGGAGCTGGAATATCAGGAAAACAACACTTACAGTTGTGTAGTGAGCAATCAGGTCAGCACCCAGACCACACATCTCAACATCACTGAACTCTACTGGTTAGGTTCAGGTACATGATTTTAAAGTTTTTTCAGCATAGCTGTCTTTACTGACCTGATCTGATTTGGATTTCTTTTATTTCGTCAGACTCTGTCCACTATTGTGGCACTGCTGAAGCTGTGATCCGATTGGTCATCTCTGCTCTGGTGGGCACGGCTGCCGTGGCTGCCATTGTTGTTCTGGTTTATGACATCAAATCCAGAACAGAAGAGAAGAAAACAAAAATCAAATTAAGACATCGATCAGACAAAATTTGATGATAAGACAACATTTGATGTCTACTTCCTGTCTACACTTTCTGTTGTTGGCATAATAGAGCCAAGCTGTAAGGATATAAAGATAGCCCTGCATTTGGTTGCAGAAAATGTAGGTGAAGCATGTAATCAGCGATTAAATAAATTAAACATACAGCATCATGAACTACATCCTTTCTCCATGCGTTCATAAGTTTCTCTGCAATATATGTATATATATATATATATATATATATATATATATATATATATATATATATATATATATATATATATATATATATATATATATATATATATATATCATTATAGATATCATTTAGACAGGCACGTATAACTCCACTACTTAAGAAACCCAACCTCAACCCATCTCTTTTAGAGAACTACAGACCAGTTTCCCTTCTTCCTTTCATTGCAAAAACACTTGAACGAGCTGTGTTCAAACAAGTCTCTACATTTCTCACACACAACAATCTCCTTGACAGCAACCAATCTGGCTTCAGAAGTGGACATTCAACTGAGACAGCCTTGCTCTCAGTTGTTGAAGCTCTAAGACTGGCAAGAGCAGAATCCAAATCTTCAGTACTTATCCTGCTTGATCTGTCCGCTGCTTTTGACACGGTTAACCACCAGATCCTCCTATCAAACCTACTGGCAAATGGCATCTCAGGAACCACACTTCAATGGTTTGAGTCTTACCTATCAGATAGGTCCTTCAAAGTATCTTGGAGAGGTGAGGTGTCCAAGTCTCAACATCTAACTACTGGGGTGCCTCAGGGCTCAGTTCTTGGACCACTTCTCTTCTCTGTCTACATGGCATCATTAGGTTCTGTCATTCAGAAACATGGCTTTTCATACCACTGCTATGCTGATGACACTCAACTCCACCTCTCATTCCATCCTGATGATCCGACGGTAGCTATTCGCATCTTAGCTTGTCTAACAGACATTTCTTCCTGGATGATGGACCATCACCTTCAACTCAACCTTGCCAAGACAGAACTGCTTGTGATTCCAGCAAACCCATCATTCCATCACAATTTTACCATCAAGTTAGGCACATTAACCATAACTCCTTCAAAAACAGCTAGAAGCCTTTGAGTTATGATTGATGATCAGCTGACTTTCTCTGTTAAGTAAGACAGAAACAGGATGTAAATGCAAAACGCTGTTTATTAAATCAGCACAAAGATCAGAAAGACAATGACGAAGTAACACAGAAGCACAGGCGGGCAGACAAAAGGCAGGGTGGAACAGTGATGCAGGGACTTCGATGGACAACTGGTGGTGGTGCTCAATCCAGTGATGATCCCTCGAATGATTCCCGGTCAGTGTAGTAATCCTCGTGACGGTGCTCGGTGATCCAGTGCTGAGTGGTAATCCAGGGAAGAACAACGACAACACAGGGAATCCAAGCGACTAGACAGACACGGGAACAGGTACAGGAACACACCGGGAAGTACAATGATCTGACAACACGAAACACAGGTTACTGAACTTATAAAGGGAACAACAATTGAATCCAGCTGGCGCTGCTGATCACCACTGATCAGTGACCGCGCCCACAGACACACACACACAACAGCACACTAGACGAGAGAGAGATAGTGAATTCATGAACCGTGACAGTACCCCCTCCCCAAAGAACGCCCCCTGGCGTTCCCCGACAGACTTACCTGACGATTGTAATCATCGATAAGAGAGTGATCCAGAATGTCTCTAGCAGGAACCCGACTTCTCTCCTCTGGACCATAACCCTCCCAGTCCACCAGGTACTGAAATCTGCGTCCCCTCCTTCTCGAGTCCAGAATACGGTTAACCGAATAAGTTGGTTCCCCATCTACGAGACGCGGCGGGGGGTGACCGGGACTAGTGATTAAAGGGTGCCCAAAACACTGGTATGATCTTAGATACATGGAAGGCGGGATGGATTCTCCTGTACGTAGGAGGAAGTTTAAGTCGGACTGCCACCGGACTAATGATCTTGGTGACAGGAAACGGGCAGATGAATTTGGGAGCAGGTTTATTAGACACGGAGCGGAGAGGAATGTTATTGGTAGAAAGCCACACTTTTTGACCAACGATGTATACGGGAGGCTTTGACCGGTGGCGATTGGCCTTGGCCTTGGTGCACGCCCCCACTTGGAGAAGAGTCTCACGGGCTTTAGTCCAAGTGTGGTGACACCTCTGGACGAAGGCGTGAGCGGAGGGGACCGCGACTTCGGATTCCGTATTAACAAAAACTGGTGGCTGGTAACCTAAACTACATTCAAACGGAGCAAGGCCCGTGGATGACACTGCTAATGAATTTTGGGTGTACTCCACCATAGAAAGTTGTTGACTCCAAGAGAAAGGATTCTTGGAAACCAAACATCGCAACACTCTCTCCAGATCTTGGTTGGCCCTCTCAGTTTGACCATTGCTTTGGGGATGAAACCCCGAAGAGAGACTGACAGTCGCCCCAATAATCTACAAAATAATTGCCAAAATTTGGACACAGATTGGGGACCCCTGTCAGAAACCACATCCATTGGGAGGCCATGTAAACGAAAGACGTGATCTATGACATCAACCGCTATTTCCTTGTCTGAAGGTAAATTGGGCAAGGGGATAAAATGAGCCGGCTTCAAGAAACGGTCCACGATGGTCAAAACGACAGTCTTGCCCTGGGAGGGCGGAAGGGTGGTAATAAAATCTAGTGCAATGTGGGACCGGGGGTCTCGAAGGGACTGACAGCGGTTGGAGTAACCCATCTGGGAGTCGGTTGGAAGTTTTACCAGTGGCACAAACCGAGCAAGCCAAAACAAAACTGCAGATGTCGCGAGCCATTAAAGGCCACCAGAATCATTGCTTCACCAAAAAACTGGTGCGAATTACTACTGGATGACACGCTATACTGGAGCAATGACCCCACTGAATGACGTCAGACCGATACTCCTCAGGCACAAATAACCGGTTCGGTGGGCAATCGGGCGGAGGCGTTACCCCTTCTAAGGCCTTCATGACCTTCGATTCAACCTCCCATCTAAGAGTGGAGACCACTAATGTCTCGGGTAAAATACACTCGGGAGTGGACGGGCATTCGGAATGGCACTCTCTCTCTCTCTCTCTCTCTCTCTCTCTCACTTCTCACTTCACACAGAAGCAACACTCTGTAGAGCAAGTTGAGAATCTATTTCTGGCCTTCCAACTTTTAAAACCAATGGCAGTAACGGACAGATACTGACCTCACAACAGCAGCCACAAACAGAGCAAAGACTTTTTTATGATTTAAAACACCCCAATACTATAACAAAACTGTTTAAAACTCTTTTAAAGGTTTTTAGTAGTTATAGCCTTATTTCACAGACTAAAATAGTCGTTTGAATAAATCAGCATCTTCTTTGGCTTCAGATCTCCAAACTGTACTCTCGTCTTCTCGGCGTCAATGTCTCTCGTTTACCAGTTAACCACAACCCTACTCTATAGTATGCTATGGTTATATAATGTTGGGAGCACCTCTTGACAGAAAGAATTACAGTTTGTTGTGACTGGGTCCATAGCTTTTTAATTTCATGAAAGGTAACTATGTAATTAAGGTAACAAATAAATCGATGGCAGGGCAGTGTTTGTGCTTTTCATTCATCTGGTAGATTTCATGCCATATGATTTATTACTAGCACTGATCTATAAAATACCCTTTCACTCAGAGCACTGTAAAAAGAAAACTGCCATACACAAACACGTCCCAGCACTGACCACTGTTGTGTCCTCTGCAAATTTTAATGAGGGAATCTGAGCTGTGGATAGAAATTAAGTCATGGGTAAAAAGTGAATACAGGACAGAGTTTGGGACACCACTGTGGTGCTCCAGTATTCAGGGTCAGATTTCTTAGTCTGAAAATCTGTGACGAACATAGTCACAGATTTTCAGACTAAGAAATCTGACCCTGTAAAACCCGACAAGTTAACTCAACTCAAATCGTTTGAGTAAACCGATTGCCTTGACTGTAATACCTGACAAGTAAACTTAACTCAAACGGTTTGAGTAAACAGATATCCTTAAGTTATGTTAACTCAAACGGTTTGAGGAAACCGATTGACTTAAACCATTAAGTTGAAAAAACTAACAGTTATAAGTAATCTGAACTTAATTCAGTTGAGTTCACTGAAAGCAGATATACATTGCAATTAAGTGATTAAGTGATTAATTGAGTGATAATTGAGCTTTAGTGATGAACACCTGGTGTTAACAAACAGAATCACTGAAGAAAAGAGAGAAAGGAACAACAGCTGACTTCAGACACAGCCTCACTCAAACCTGACAAGTTATGTTAACTCAGACTCAGCTCCACTTATTAATAACCAGACTGACTTTATTTCTGTCAGACGTCTACAGAAGATCTTATTGAGAATGAACTAAGATTTAGATGTTGATTTATTGTTTCATTTGAAGTAACCATGTTAGAGATCAGTGTTTGCTTTAGTTGTGCTCTTGACCCTTGATTTCTGTCTAAGTCTTTTCTCTGGCTGTTATAACTGTGTGTTTCTAAAACATATTTGTTGTAACTCAAAAGCCCAGAAGAATTATCATCAGGTGTTAACCTGTACCTAGGTGTAGATTGTTATACTTTATATAGGTGATGATAATTATTAATTATTATTCACAGTTATTGATCTGTACGGAGTCTAATCTCTGATGAAATAGATGTGTAATTCGTAGAAGTGGACCTAGTAAAAATGACACTAAGAGCCAGTGGTTCTGTGGTAATCAGTTAATATAAAAATGACTTCATAAACATTTTTCTTCTATGCCAGTAATTGGTCAAACACAGACATCAATTATCAGAATATGAACCTCTACAATGGTGACAAAAAAAAAACATGCTGCAATGCATGCTGGGTACTATTCATGCTGGGTACTAACTCATTCATGGCTCCCAGCATGCTCTGCAACATTTTTTTTTTTTTTTTTTTGGGTGGAAAAAGTTAGATACATAAAATTAGGGTTAAATGATGGGGTCAAATAGGTATTATACTGATCCTAGGAAAGAGCAATTTGGAGGCGTCCATTTCCGTAAATCACAACCAGATGTTCCCTCTTATTAAAACAAAAACATTTCTGTTTGGTCAGGATATAGATTACTGTGTAAGATTTATAGCGTCATGTTTCATAGGAAAATTGATTAAGCTGACAGAATTATATGAACTTGATCTAACACAATTTAATTCAAGACTCAAATGTGTTGCATTTTTGAGCTTCAAGGCAAATTGAGAATGTTGAAACAACCTGTTAACGTTTAACCATGAACAAAGTCTACAAGCAGAAAAGATCGTAAATGAAAAGAATTGGAGTCACATCACGTGAAAGGGTTTTAAAGGGGAGAAAGAGAAAGCATTCTGCACAGTGTTCTGGCTGCTGAAGACCGTCGTACTACAAGTAAGTTTTAAGACGTCATTGATTATAGTTAGTGGCATGTGAATGAACAGTTAATGTTTTTTTGAAATGATGTAAATCCCGCTTTTTATTTTCCTGATGATGCGAAATCGAAAGTAAGTTTACAGTTAGGCGGTAAAGCACGTGCTGAATGTTGCTAATGTCTTTTAATTTGGTTCAAAAGAGAATTTAATAAACAACCAGTGATTAAAGAGAATGTTTCAGTTCACTTAGCAGTTGAAATTAATAAAATGCATTCTGACGTAATTATCCAATGCTGTATAATAATTGTTAATTTGTTGCGAGTCCAAAATATATAAAACTGCACAGAAAGTTCAGTTTCCCCCTCTGTAATATTTCCAATGCTAAAATAATGTAAAAATGATGTAGTTATGTTTCTACATTTATAGCTATATATTATGAAGAGTTGTCTGAAATTGTTACACTACAGGAAATGTAATAGGAGACTTGTTGTAGCACTTATATATCATTGCTCTTTTGTTGTTTTTGATTGCTTCCATTGTCCTCATTTGTAAGTCACTTTGGATAAAAGTGTCTGCTAAATGACTAAATGTAATGTAATATAATGTAATATTAACAGATTAGTTTCAGAGCCTGTGTTATTTTTATACAGCTTGTTTGTTGCCAACTCAACACTTGAGCAGGTTGTGCTGAGCAGCTGATAGTCTTCAACACAAAGATAACAGTGCTGTTTTTCAACGGCAGTTTATCTGCAGTATGTCAGAGGAGCGAGGAAAGGACTCTCTGTCTGAGATGAGCGTCTCAGTGA
Organism: Carassius auratus; assembly: GCF_003368295.1. Taxonomy (NCBI): domain Eukaryota; kingdom Metazoa; phylum Chordata; class Actinopteri; order Cypriniformes; family Cyprinidae; genus Carassius; species Carassius auratus. Next base: position 384,758 of record NW_020528391.1, read on the forward strand.
AACAGAGGTAAGACTGAGTCTGTTACTGTAATCATAAAAGTTCAGTGGCGGGTGTAAAAAGGGATAAAATGATATATTCCTCTATAACTGTCTATAAAATTCAAGCACTTCTCTAGAGTCCAGAGTCGAATAAAGACATTGTTTGCCCCTCAGTTACAACATTACATTTCTCTGAAATGAAAAGGCATTAGTCATGTCACAGCAATGCGGATAGTGACAACAGTCGGTTAGCAGTTATTTAAACATTGGGGATCTGCCAGGTCTCACAACGTTGTTTTTGTTTTTGTTGCTCTAACTCAGAAGAGTAGATCATGTTTTTGTTCAAACTGATAAAATAAACTGTCTGTTAAATTGTACTTATTCTAATTACCATCTGAATGAAGCCTCTTCAAATGAGACTGAGAATGAGACTTTTCGTTATTGTTAGTGAAAATGTGGGCCTACATGTGTCCTTCAGTGATGAAACACCATCACAAGCTAAAAGGTATTTAATGTGCTTTACATACACTATTTACATTCCTTCACTGTTGTGTCTGTGATTGAACTTGACTGATTAAACTGAAAACTACACATAAACATTCTTCTGTTCATAGTCATTAGAAGGGCAAATGCTCTTAATATGAGACTGAAGAAGCTCCTTTAAGTGAAAGTAAACAGTTGAGAAAGAAATCAGATGTGTAATGGATCCATTCATTGTCTCTTAACGTGACCAAGAGGGTTAGTAATAAAAACATACGTGTCCATGAGTAATGGTGAATGCTTTATTGTATTTTTCTCTTATTATTTTACCTGAATGCTATTTTGCATTGTTTACAGGTGAAACTGAGGAGGGAGAAGAGGTTAATAAGCTTGCAAAAGAAGTGGATTAGTAAGAATACAAGTGTATAGTATAAGATTGTTATTAACAAATGACAAACTGAAAGTCTAAGATGAAAATTAAGTTAACGTGCTACATGTAAACAGATTCAAATCAGTGATTTATAATAGTCATTTTAAAGATCACTGGTCCTGTGACATTTTATATTTCTTAATACCATTGTTATATTTTACATTTATGTATGTTTTATATTACATTTCTCTAACAGTTTATATACAGAATGTGTATTTAAATGTGCTTTTGTAAGTTCTGTATCTGTCTCATGAGAAACATGTCTCTGTACATAAGACAGAGCTTTGACTGATGTAAGAGTTGTGGATGAATCTGTTCTCTCACACAAGCACAGATTAATCTTTATTAGTTATAATTTATGTAGCATATTATGTGCTTTCAGTCATATTGTCTCATGTGTTTTGTTTAGTGATTTTAATCTCCTCTTGTATTGTATAGTAATGTGTTGGCCTATTATAACTATACAAATAAAAACCTTGATAATTTTATTTTGTTTGAAGAGTTTATTAGTTCAATAGCCATCTATCAGTATTATTGGAGATACACAGGGCTCGAACTGAGGGGGGTGCGGGACAATCCACCTGTTGCTCAAGTGGCCATGTCCTTAATTATGCAAAACGTTAAGGCTTAATGTAATTTAAACGGATGAGTTATAAAAATTCGCCCCCTTCATAGTTGTCATGAAGGGCAAAATTAGCTAGACCAAAATCATTTTTTGAACCAGGCTGTAAACGTTTTTTACTGCTGTAAAGTTGTGCATTTGGACATGGGGAGTCTATGGGATTGACTTCCTCTTGGAGCCAGCCTCAAGTGACCAGTCGATGAATTTAACAGTTTTAGTCACTTCTTTGTTGGCTTCACGAGAGAGAACGTTTTTTCACAAGAGGTTGCCATTTGATATCAACACAGTTTTGTTCCTTGAACAAATCGAGTGAGCCAGTGATCCAGCAGTCCATTCGGATAGACTCACTGCCAGTGTCCCAATGTGCACACTATCCTTGCCAAATTCTATGTGATATTAGTAATTTTCAATACTATATGGGGCAGATGGTATGCACATTGGGACGCAGGGACTTGTTTTTTTTTTCTAATTGAATCAGCTTTGAATGAATCATTTGATTTGAATGATTCAATTAATAATTTATTATAACATGGACTTGCTGCTACCTACTGGTGGTTTCATCATCATTATGTATTCATGACAGGCCTAAACCAGAGAAGGTGCCAGCACTAGCAGCACAAAAACACAGCAAAATATCGCCCAAAATTCCTCCATTTCTGGCACCAGAAGGAAAAAAAAGCTTTTAAATAATAGTTAATTTTATAAGGCAAGTTTTTCACTAAATAAAAACCTTTTTAAAAATTACAAAAAAAAAAAAAAATGTTGTAAACATTATGTAAAATTAGCTACAGGAACAGGTTTTTTTTTTTTTTTTTTTTTTTTTTTGGTTCACGGGAAAATGGATAAATTACTCAGAATTAGTTTTCCCCTTGTGGGCGGTCATGACACGCCCCCTTTCTGATTGTTCAAACAAATATGAACTTATAAAGTTATATTCCTAAGGCTCCAGTTATATCACTAAGAAAAAATAACACTGTAGCTGGTAATCCCTTGCATAAGCAAACATGCATGATTCAATGACCTCATTTGCCAAAATTGCATTGAGAAAAGAAATCTGGACACTCAAGAAATGTTGAGTGTTGTGTAACAATGCTTATAGGACAAACATAAAAGTGAAAGAACGTTCACTTTTGATGCACTTTAAACAACTCTTTCACGTCTCTGAAAAGACTTCAGACAGATCCCAACTTGGATCCGCCATCTTGCCTGACAGCTACAGCCGGTCTCCATAGAAATCCATGTTAAAATGGGGTAAAAAAGACTGAATTGAAACCTTTTTATCAATATAACTAAATATAAATACACTTTGAGGGTTAAGCTGTGGTGTTGTTGGCTGCCAAAAAATCATGTTTTGGCTATAGTATATTATTATTACAGTGTTGATGTGTTGCATTTTTATGCTGTATTATATAATTACACCTGGTCACCAAATAATGACTGTTGTAATCTTGGCCCTAGTCCCTAGTCTTTGGCCTAACACATCCTTCTGACTCTGATAGCAGCTATATTGAGAAGCCTTTAACAATCGCTCAACAGTTAACCTGAAACATGTAGCCAGGATTGTACTGGTGAGGAAATTTTCCCACATACAGGTGCATCTCAATAAATTTGAATGTTGTGGAAAACTTAATTTATTTCAGTAATTCAACTCAAATTGTGAAACTTGTGTATTAAATACATTCAGTGAACACAGTAGTAGTTTAAGTTTTTGGTTCTTTTAATTGTGATGATGTTGGCTCACATTTAACAAAAACCCACCAATTCCCTGTCTCAACAAATTAGAATAGTTCATGAGACCAATACAAAAATAAATAAATAAATAAATAAATAAAGTTTTTGTAAATTGTTGGCTTTCTGGAAAGTATGTTAATTTACTGTACATGTGCTCAATACTTGGTAGGGGCTCCTTTTGCTTTAATTACTGCCTCACTTTGTGTGGCATGGAGGTGATCAGTTTGTGGCACTGCTGAGGTGGTCTGGAAGCCCAGGTTTATTTTACAGTGGCCTTCAGCTCATCTGCCTTGTTTGTTCTCTTGTGTCTCATTTTACTCTTGACAATAACCCATAGATTCTCTCTGGGGTTCAGGTCTGGTGAGTTTGCTGGTCAGTCAAATACACCAACACCATGGTCATTTAACCAACTTTTGGTGCTTTTGTTATTGTGGGCAGGTGCCAAATGAAATCAGCATCTTCAAAAAGCTGGTCAGCAGAAATAATCATGAAGTGCTTCAAAATCTCTTTGTAAACGGGTGCAGTGACTTTGGTTTTCAAAAAACACAATGGACCAACACCAGAAGATGACATTGCACCCCAAATCATCACATACTGTGGAAATATAACACTGGACTTCAAGCAACCTGGGCTTGAGCTTCTCCACCCTTCCTCCAGACTCTAGGACCTTGGTTTCCAAATGAAATACAAAACTTGCTCTTATCTGAAAAGAGGACTTTGGACCACCGGGCAACAGTCCAGTTCTTCTTCTCCTTAGCAAAGGTAAGACTCCTCTGACATTGCCTGAGGTTCAGGAGATGCTTAACAAGAGGAATATGACAACTGTAGCCAAATTCCTTGACACGTCTGTGTGTGGTGGCTCTTGATGCCTTGACCACAGCTTCAGTCCATTCCTTATGAAATTCACTCAAATTCTTGAATCAATGTTGATTGGCAATCCTCATAAGGCTGCGGTTCTCTCAGTTGGTTGTGCATCTTTTTATTCATAACTTTTTCCTTCCACTCAACTTTCTGTCAACATGCTTGGATACAGCACTCTGTGAACAGCCAGCTTCTTTGGCAATGAATGTTTGTGTCTTACCCTCCCTTTGAAGGGTGTCAATGGTTGTCTTCTGGACAACTGTCAGATCAGCAGTTTTCCCCATGATTGTGCCTAGTGAACCAAACTGAGAGACTATTTTGAAGGTTAAGGAAAACTTTGCAACTTTTCAGTGACATTTTAATTTATTGAGATGCACCTGTTTGATTAAACATGAAACCATGCATTTTTTGTGCAAGTTATTTGCCATAAATATCTTATAATTATAGCTTATAATTCCTGTCAAATTGGGTGGTCCCAATTTAGGGGATATTGGGACTTATTCACTTTTTTAAATCTATTATTTATTAATTTGTTTAAACAGCGTTGACTGATGAGGGCTGTTTTTGTTAATATAGGCCTAGTCAAATACAGTTACAAGTAAGATGTACTGTAGTAGTTGAAATTTTAAATTCACAAAAATTAGACCCAAAAATCTGGCAGAACATTGAGATATCACAATAATAGAGTCACTGAAAATGTATTCATTCATTCATTCATTCATTCAATGTAAATTTCTGCATGTTACATAATTACTCACGGAGATGGCGACAAGTGACTCTGTTTTGCTGTACCTCACTCTCAACTGTCTCCTCCGAACCATCTGTCGGCTTAAGACTAAACTGATGAAAAATGTCCTCATATTTTATATTGAGTATGACCGAAACTCAAACCAATGTTCAGTTGCTATAAATTTCATTTATTGTTATTATGAATACAACTTTCATTGTACCCATCAACAAATGCAAACTCCACACTAAATGCAATTAAAACTAAATTATAAAATAAATAAAGTGACAATCTAGTATATAATTAGACATAACAGACTTAATTAGCAATATTAGCAGAACCCCCCCCCCCCAACTTATTAAATCACTATCACTAGAATTGAGATGTTTAATCTTACAAATCTGGAAAATAAATTCACATTTTAGGGTGGGGTGTTTTTTTATGTTGTCAGATTTTTTTTCTGTGTTTTTTTTTTTTTTTTTTTTACCTTTATTTAGTTTTTAATTTCATTCACTTTGAATTGCAATGATTAAATGTGGATCAAGTGTTTTAACAAAGATTCTGTGCTCAGTGGTTGCAAGTCATAAGGATAAGATCTTTGTTCTCAGTTCCTGTGGTTTATTTTCAACATCTTGTGTTCACTGGTTTTATAGACTTGTCTGAACAAGATAAACGGAACCTCTTCCTGATTTCCAAACTCACAAATGAAGTAAATTGAAAAACAGATTTGACTCAAGTTTACACAGTAATACAAACAGCAGATTTTCAGGTTTATACATTGTAATGCATAAAATCAAAATGTAAAACAAGTTTTAATCTGTCCCCTAGCGTCAGCAATATCTGTGTCATCATCAGCAAATGACGCCCTTCTGCAGCCAGCCTCCAGGGGCCAGTCGATGAATTACAGCTTTAGTCACTTCCTTATTCACAGGAGAGAGCGGGAGGTTGCCGCTTGAGTAGCATTTTAGCAGGTTTTGTTGTAAAAACCTGGCAACCCTGAGCAAAAGAGAGTGTGCGCTCGTGATGGCAAGCAAAAAATATAAAGGCGGTTAGGAGAAGTTAACAAGAAAAAAAAAGCTAACAGTTACATCAGGTTACCTTTGCCCGTTATGCTGCGTTCCAGGCAACCCGTGTTTTTCCAACCTACTACCCGTGAAAGTGCACTGGAACAGCAGTCAAACCCGTGATTTCCTACCCGTGAACTTGTACTAGATCGATGTACTCCCAGTTCCGAGCTCTGACGTCACACAGCCCGCGAAAGGGTGCAGTGTTTATGCAAGTGGTACATGTTGGAAAAACGATTTTAGGACAGTGTAACATTGCAATAAAATTATTAATCTTGCTACAATTGCTTGTGCTCAGGAAGTTTGGCATTACTTGCCTGGAACGCTACAAAGTCGTGAGTCGTGGTTTGAAGTTGTGAGTTACGGGCTCAAAAACCTGCCTGGAATACAGCATAAAAACCCAGGTCCCAGCATCCACTGCCATTTATCACTTTGTAGTGTCTGACATGATTATTCCAGTCATCCATAAAGAGACAGCAGCGGTTCTACAACGTGTCACATTTGAGTCTAGTCACCTTTATTTATATAGCACTTTAAACAAAAAAGATTGTGTCAAAGCAACTGAACAACATTAATTAGGAAAACAGTGTGTCAATAATGCAAAATGACAGTTAAAGGCAGTTCACCATTGAATTGAGAGCTATTGGGTTAAAAAAAAAAGAGTAAATGAAGTAGATATAAGGCGATTAGTATGATACAGTAAGACACACACACACACAGACAGACATATGAATTCTGCTGTTTCAGGTTTCTAGAGGTTTACGTTTATCATTGTAATATACATTTTGCATTCTGCTCTTTTTATGTACATTTCAAGTATTTTAGTTCATACAATAATGCATTTCAATCCTGTTGAAAAAATAAACAGAAAGCATCACATAATTTGCAATGGTTTTACTGGTTAAAAGAAAAATTGTGTTGGTTTTAATGGAAACTACAATGGTGCCTTTTGGTCTCTACTGGTAATTGGTCACCTTCTTTTTGCTGGGTTTTGTTAAAGCCACTAAATCCTTATGTAATGTGCCCCAAAACACTACAGGAAACCATTATTTAATGGTTTTAATGGTTAAATTTGATGGTTTGTACGGATATTTGTAGTGGAAATCATTAAAATTTCTGTGAAGGTTTTTATTGTTTTTGTCATCAGGGTCACCATGGGTTTTGTGATATTATTTGCCATAAATGTGATAGGAATGCTGTAATTTTGTGAGATAGTAGTGACTGGTTTGTTAAACAGACAGCTGTAGTTGTTGTTATCCTGATATTCCACCTCCAGAGGAAGAGAGAGACTGATGCTGAGATCAGACACACTGATGCTGGACAATAAACTGTTTCCTTTGAACCAGGAGAGAGTCACATGACCCACATTCTCCACTGAACACAACAGTGAACAATATGATGATGATGATTATGGTGATGGTGATGATGGACACTGAGGAGAGTATCTGGTGATGACAGGAACAGGCACAGGAGCTGGAGAAAAAAAAAGAAATCTAAGATTAAGTGACAGTAAAAAGGGTGTTCTGAGAGTGAGAGTGAACGAATCTCCATCACTGACCCCATCTCATCTGTCTCAGCACCTAGAGATCAAAATGTAATATATATGTAGCTAAATGTAAACGTAAACCTAAATATTTTGATAATTTAATCATTTAAAAATTTTTGGCTTATGTGCTAACACTAAGGCCATAAATAAGCCCACATTTATTATGCTACTCACCAATCAGAGGGAAAAAACATAAACAAGGCAAGGCAAGGCAAGTTTATTTATATAGCACATTTCGTACACAAAGGTAATTCATAGTGCTTTACATAAAAGAAAGTAAGAAAAATAATAACAAGATTTAAAATGAATTTAAAACAGTTAGAAAATGATTTTACATAAGATAAAAAAAAATAAAAATAAAAAAAAACAGTGAAAATATAGTGCAATCAGTTCGGACATTGCACAGTGCTCATTCAATAAATGCACAGCTAAACAGATTAGTTTTGAGTCTAGATTTAAATGTGACTAGTGTTTTAGCACATCTGATCTCTTCTGGAAGCTGATTCCAACTGTGGGCGGCATAGTAACTAAAGGCGGACTCCCCTTGTTTTGTGTGAACCCTTGGTTTTTCTAACTGACTTGATCCTAGTGATCTGAGTGCTCTGTTAGGTTTATATTCAGTGAGCATATCTGCAATATATTTCGGAACTAGGTCATTTAGTGACTAATATACGAGTAAAACAGAACAAAACAAGTGCGTGAATCATTTTCTTCAACCTGTTTGAGATCCGTTCAGTGGCTGATGAGTTCTGGAAAAAGAACTGATGTCGATTTCATGAAACACGACAAAATGGCATGATAATAGTGTGTGTGGCCAAGATAACCTGCGGGGAGACAAGCAGATCTTCAAAAAAATAATCGTCAGCCGATCAGAAAAAAACAAAAACAAAACTTTATTCAGTCTGCATGCTTCCGTCAAGTTTGGCTTCATACCCTTTAACCTTTTAGAACAACAAATGCATACCAATGCATGAATTTAGTCTGATGAATATCTAATCTAACTGTTTATACATTCACTTATAATGTAGCCTTTCTGTTTTGAGTGGAAGGAAAGTGTTTGTCTTGAAGGAAAATAATCTCTTGTTTTTGCACGTAAATAAACCGCACACATGCAAAAGGAGCAAGACGTTTGTCCACTCAACAGAAGCCACATTCATCTGATTCAGTTTTCCACTTAACTGATGTGAATTAAACCACAGCAGGTTTCACTTTGACTCAGAAACTGAGCTGCTAGAGCCTCAAAAGCATTCAGTGCAAACTGTAGTAATTGTTTTTATTCCTAAAGTACAGCTGTTTTGAGGGGATGAGATTCATGTAAGAAGGCTTTCATACACACTACACGCTCAAACAAATAGTTCACACTTTCTCTCTCTCTCTCTCTCTCTCTCTCTCGAATGTCTTCTCTTCATCTGGATTCCCTTTGCTTTTATATAAACACACTATTCTGTGAGTGAACTTGAGAAACAAATGATAAGATAATGTGGATGTTTATAACCCAAGGCCATATCCTGCAGAGTTGAAAGTTTCTCTCTTACCCAATGCAAAGTGACCCCTAATATTGTTTAATAAAAATAAATAAATAAATTAATTAAAAAAACTGGTGTGCTTAATTCATTTTTCTTTTAAACGATAAGGCAGTGCCATATACATCCATTGATCTGTCTATATTGTACCATTCTGGTACTGTCGTGACCTTTTTAAATGTCTTATTGCATGCAGTTTATGTTATTTTAATACCTGAATAAAACATTTCTCAAAAGTTGCAAGTAGGTCTGGTTTTGTTTTCACAGTAATCACAATTGATATTTATATTTTACATTTTTACTATTTAAAGCAATGTTTTTTAAAACCTTTTCCAGTAACAAATGTAGCCTATTATCTTGTTTTTATTTTAATTTTAGCATTACGATGAATGTCTGTACTTATTGTGACACTTTTATCGCAAGGAATAATTGTTATTTATTTATTTATTTGCAATACAAATTAATTACAATCACATTTTTTATATATATATATATATATTAATACAGACTCTCTTCTGTGTGAATGGGTGGGTGATTGAATCTATATGGAACCTTCTATTTTATTCTATTAAATGCATAAATTTAAATTAAATTAAAATTTTTATTTTAGATGTCCGTTTGTTGTCTTATTTTTGTACATTTTTCGTGGTAGAGTGGAATTTCAACAAAACTTTCCACATTTACCATCTAGTGACTAATGCAATGCACAAGATCAAAAACCTCGAATAAACAAGCATTTCATAATTTCGATCAAGTCAAGATTCACTTTGGAACATTTCGAAATAGCAAACTATAGAGATCGCTAACACATGTGACCAACTGGGCAGCAACGTCATCGGAACGCAAAGAATTATGGGTATGTTTGGCCAGTTGACATGGTCTGGCACATAGACAGTAAAATAAATGGACACAGCGACCCCATTGGAACTCAATTGAGACAATTGAAGCCCATTTTTAGTGTTTTTTAGCACTTCCGTTTCTGACGCGCAGACTCAAACGAAGCTTGAGGACGTCAGCAACCTGTCTGACAGATGTAAATCTTCTAGTGGCTGTGCGTGCAAACTGCCATCGTTAATCTTGCAGAGACGGCGAGCTTGAGCGGGGAGTTCTTTGTCGTGAGTGAGCAGGAGTAAGTATTCTGATTAATTATTTTGTATAGTATTTTAAAATGTAACGCCAGTACGCCATATTAAGTTAATTGCCTGCGAGCTTCTCCTCCTGTCTGTACGGTAATGCGACAGAGAGTCGAGTGGTTATGACGCAATCGTTAGTCTATTTTTTACAAAAACTGTTAATACGGGGCATGTATCTTTAGAAATAAATAATGGACAAACTGAGTCTTAAAACGCCTCAGATGTAAAGTTATTCGCTGTCAAAGTGACGCCAAAATGAATGGGAGTCAATGGGAATGCTAACGCAAGTGAAGTTCTGCTACAAGATGGCGGCACCCGGCCGACTTCAACTTCCGGTCGACTTCCTTGCCGCCTGGTCTGGCATAGGAGGCTTGTGTTCTGGCATGAAAATAATGAAAAATTTGCGTGAAAAACAGAATATAATCCTACAAAATTCAGCGGGCTAAAAAAACATTGTCGGACCATACCGCCTAAAACTAAATCCTAATGCAAAGATGAGATATGACGAGAAAATAAAGAGAATCAAAAGGACTCGATCCTTACAAGCAGAGCGACTGGTCAAGGTAACACCCTCCAGCCCAAAAGAAGGGCATGTGAAAAGATTGTGTTGTGGTGCTTTTACAGACAGCCTGAAGAGTTTGATGACATGTTAGCTTGCGATAATCAGAACTGTCTTATACAGTGGTTCCATTTAGACTGCGTGGGACTCAGCAGCACCAGCCAGAGAAGAGTCATGTGTCTGTGACTTATCACCCACAACCTACCTCATATTTTCAGTTTCTCATCATTTCTATGGACTCTTTATAAAGGTAAATGTATTAATCTAAATGTATTTACATGTTAATTTATTCATCTAAATGTATTTACATGTTAAATATGTAAAGAAACTGAAATTAAGTTGGTTGTTACTACTATTTAAGTTATGTAATTGTGTTTGCAACCAAAGAACACTGATTTTGCACAATTCTTCCTTAATAAAGATAAAGGAGACAGAATTACATTCAATCTTTGTGTATTTTATTTACAGACATGGCTAAAAAAACATTACATGTGAGAAGAGACATTACAAAATCCTTTGGAAAAAAAACAACATTTACATATTAGATGCGAGCAAGGTGTATAATTCTAACATGACGCCTTCAAAACAACACTTGGACACATATTGGTCAAAGCACAGCACACAACCACAATTTTATCCAGCAAAGTCTTCAGCTCAGTCTCATGAGTGGTGTGGACAGTGTCCGGGGATGAGGTGGATTCACAGGACCTTACATTTCAGGTGCGGGTGTAGTGTCTGACAGTTACAATACAAAGCAATTGTGTCATATCACAACCTCTATTCCTAAAGGAATCCAGATTAGCTATACACAGGGGGCGACATACACTACCTAAAGTTTGGGGTCAGTAAGATTTTTTAAATGTTTTTAAAAGAAGCATCTTCTGCTCACCAAGGCTGCATTTATTTGATTAAAAAATTATAATAAAAACAGTACTATTATGAAATATTATGACAATTTAAAACAACGTTTCTTTTTTTATATATTTTAAACTAATTTATTGCTGTAATCAAAGCAGGATCACACTCCAACATTTCATAGGTAGGTTTGCCTGCAAACACAGTCACCAAATAAATTGCAATGTAAGTTAACGTTAGCCTAGATGTACAACATTTAAAACTGATTTTAAATTAACAGTTAACATTTACAGAGAGTAATTGTAATTTACCTGTGTGAAAATGCTTTTGAACAAACCATCATGTGTGGTGGAGTGATATCTTGGCCTCCTTACCGCTGCTATCCATGCCATTCGTCGCCTTTTTGTCACCTCTGAAACATGGCTTGCACTACTATTTTTCCTCGCTGGAAAACGATAAAATGATATTCAGTTCTTAAGCTTTATGCCACCTCTATCGTGAGAACGACTATTGCAGTTTATAACACAGCAGGTAGACGGCATCTTGAACATTAGTTCTTCCCTCAATGCAAAGAAGCCTGGCGTTTAATGTTTGTGCCGCGGATTCCCAAAATGCTTTGCGTTCACCACTGGGAAAACGTCATGATGACGACTCATTAGCGATCTCTATAATGACGCCACACACCCGCTTTCTGGAGAAACCACGTGACTTGGGAGGTTTGATAAGTCCATCATCAGTTCACTTAATCAGTGTTGTTGTAGTTCAGACGCGATTAAAAGCAGCTTGAGTATGAGGAGCAATACCTTGCTTTTGGGGGTTCTATTACTCGTGAACGGTGAGTAACACTTGTTAATTTAACATTTTCGTTTTCAATATAAATCGGAAACAGATTGTTATATTCTTTTTTTTATATAGCTACAGTTGTTGTTGTTTTTTGTTTTGTTTTTTTTTAAATAAAAACTCAAACGTCTCACTTTATCATAAATGTACGTTCTGACAAATCAAACACCAAAACAACACTGGTGTTTTTGGAGTAAGTTGTTGGTGCGCGTGTGAGTTTAGTAGTGAACACTAGAGGGCGCTGACGGTCTATTGTACATAAAAAAGTCTGCAACACGAACGCAAGAACACTTTAAACGAAACAGAACAGCCAAACAGAAATAAGTCACTCTCTCAATCAATTAGTCCGTTTTTTGGACTTGAGCCCGGTTGAGTTACTGTCTTTCTCATTCAGGGTGCGGACTACTAATAAAAGTATGCACATTTTCCATAAACAAGCTTACAGTATAATCATTGCTATTGTTGCAACCTGTACTTACAATATTAGGCCAGCTCTGGGTGGGCTTTACTGTGTTCTTGCAAGTTTACTTGTTAAGAAAACGTTATGCTATCACAAACGCCCAATCTTTATTCCAAAATTTAAAATATTTAATATTTTACATTAAACCGGCAAATAAAATGTATGCATCATTGTGCGAGTGCCAGTTTTTCAGTTTTTGTGTGTCCAGGGTGAAAAATCCATGCTTGTTAGCTTAGATGTGCTGTCATTTAATAATAGTTAAATAAATCATAAATAATTATAGATATGAGAAACATGAATTCAGAATTGAGCTGGTTGTGAAATTTCCTTTTATTTATTTTCCTTTTTATTTAACTGAGACACAAAATGTAATTTATCATTGCACAAGAGCATGTAGCATTCTGCAAGAATATAGTTAGTTCAGGGACTGACCTTAAATGAGCTGGTAATATCCCATCTGAACTATACATCATTGTGAATGAAAAGGGTCAATAACTGCTCAAACCCGTGAAACTATATTGTCACATATATAGTGTAATGTTGTCATTTCCAAGTACAAGTACAGGAATAGAGCTGTTAACAAACAATATATTGCCTGAGAACTTGCTGTCATTAATATACTGTATTTAGAGCACAAATATTACAATACAATTGTGTATGTTTGTATATATTTGTTCGTTTCTGTTTGTTCTTCAGGTGTGTTTGGTGTTGAAGCAGATGAAACAGTGTCCGTATCAGTGATGGAGGGGGATTCAGTCACTCTACACACTGATGTTTCTGAAGTACCGAAGGATAGTAAGATAATATGGAAGTTTGGTGATAAAATCATTGCTACAATGAATGAAGCAGATGCAACTACCTTTACATATAATGATATGATATTCAAAGACAGACTGAATCTGGACAGACAGACTGGATCTCTGACCATCACAAACATTAGAACTGAACACATTGGACGTTATAGTGTAGACATCAGGAGCATAACTGCAACATTGAAGACATTTCAAGTAACTGTTCATGGTGAGTAACTCATTTCAGTCACCTGAGGACAGTTAGATTGATTGATTATTTTTATTCATTTATTTAGCAACTGGTTAAAATGAGTGTACTGTGCTTATGTTAATTCAGAGCAAAATGTAGGCTAAGGTCTGAAAAATTGGTTTTCTTGTATTTTTTTTTTTGGATGCAAAGGAAGGGGCAAAGGAAGATGTTTAAGGTTGGGGGTGTTGTACGTGCACACGTCCGGGGGGTGGGGGGGTTCGCACAATACAGCCTATTTACACTAAGTGAAAATACACTAAATTAAAATAACAGTTTTTTTTTTTTTGTGATATGCCATTTACACAGCAAATAGCTCAATTCCATTTATACACATGGACGTATAAGTTTGAGCTTGAGGAGGGGTGGGCAAACCAAGCGATTTGGTCAGTCAATCTTTTAAATACATTTTAGCATTTCTGTAGTAAACGTACGAAGTCACAATACATGTACCATTAAAAGTGGGCTTACTAAAGAGCAGCAGCATGCGCGTAACATTGCAAGCGTCGCAAACTACTTGTAAAGGCTGTCTATTTCTGCTGCATGTTTGCCAACAGAATCGCAAAGTAGATTTTAAGCAAATCAACGAGTGACCCAGACAGCAATCAGTTTCGGCCCAGATCTGGCCCACATTTGGCCCGCATGGATTTCACGTGGGCCAGATGTGGGCAGGTTCTGGGCCGAAACTAATTGCTGTCTGGGGAATTACCCACTGCTTTAAAACAGATATCTTTTGGACATTATTCAAGTTAAACGCACATGCACACAAACACATTTAGTAACATTACTGAACTTACTGTTTATATTATATTATATAAATATCCATTCATGTCATGCAACAGCCTGCAAATCCGCCAAAAGTGCAGATTCATCACGCACTAACTTCTTAGCAAATAAGCCTATTAGTAACCCACATAGCAAGCAGACTTGGCCTAAATGTGGCCTCAAGGTGGCACTGCTGGCCTCCTGTCGGCAATGGCATGTACCCTTTCAGCCAGAGCTTGGCCATGTGTGGCGATGACGGCACAGCGGGGATCCGGCAAACAACATGAGGGCGATTGTTGATTGGGGGGGGGGGGCCCAAATCAGAAGATCTGTCAGCATATTATGTGACCCATAATACACAAGATAATATTGCATGATAATGTTTAAATGATCACATACATTTTAATGTATTCTTTGAAATGGCAAATCAAAACAGAATGAAACATTATAATTTAAAAATTAAGCAAATCAGTCAAGTGCATTAAACTGCACTTAATTAATTTTATTAAGTTTTATATTATTAATATCGGTACAAATAATCTTAGAATCCTTACATGAAAAGAAAGAGAATGAGAGAGAGTATTTAACCATAATCATGTAATATTTATTTCGTTTATAGGACACACACTGACCTATAGTAGAGAGTGGGGGGCACATAATTTTTATCAGTATGCTGTCATGCACAAGCATTAAATAAAATGATCATGAAAGTAATTTATTTTTATTTAAATCAATTTAATGTAATACAATAGGTAAATTAAATTTATCCATGTGATGCTTTGTGTGAGGAAAAAAAATCCAAATTCAAACCGCATTCATTGGCGATATGTATCTCCTTCCTCTGTAACTATTTAAAAATCTCGTCGGTTTCGTCAGAGATTGCAACATGCTGTGTTTACGATGATGCTTGTTTTGAATAAGAAACGCGCACCTTGAGGGGGTGGATCAGGACTGTATTTTCAGTTTTAACAACTTAAATTATGCCCTGCTCCTCGAACTACTATTATATTCTGCCAGAGTGGACTGCAACGCATCGTCATTTGTCACATCTGTTATAAATTATTATGATTAAGTTACATGTGTATGTTACGTTTCTCTTATAGACTGTATACTTTATACACTCACTCTTTATTGGTTGATTTTTTCTTTATAAAAATAAATAGAAAAACCAATGCAATATGTTTTTTTTTTTTTTATTGCACAGTTACATGATGTTTGGGTTTTAAGTCTGATTTTCTATTCTTTTTTATGTACTTCATTGGCATAGATTGTGTGTACATTAAAGCTTGTCACAAAATCAATAATTGCGATCATAGAAATATACAAAGTAATAATATGCAATATTAAAATTCCCAGACAGCAAAATAGTGTTGGCCCAGATCCGGCCCACATCTGGCCCACTTAAGGCTGCGAATTGGCACCGATAATAAAACCAGTTTTGGCCCAGATCAGGGCCAGCTAAGGCTGATTAACTGGCTTAGAATCGGGACGGTTATGGCCAATGTGTGGCCCAAGTCTTTAATCCATTTCTGGGCGACTTTCGGGCCGTCATTCTTTGTGGTACTTGGGCCGAGGGAAAAGTCATTGTGTGGCCTGGATCTGATTGGGAAGTTTGATTTATTTATCAATTTACTTACAATAAATAACAGCAAAATATATTAAAATAACAACATTATGTGCATATTTAATTCTGAGTTGAAAACATTATTAATTAACAAATATTTCATAAAATCTTTCGATTATGGGTGTGTGTGTGGGGGGGGGGTCAATGATTAAATATAGCAGAATATTTTGCTAACTACTTATTGCAAATAGTTGCAATTAAATGCACCTCTGCACTATAATACATTATAAACCACACTGTAAAACCTGACAAGTAAACTTAACTCAAACCGTTTGAGTAAACAGATTGCCTTGATTTAAACCCTGTAAGTTTTAAAACTTTGCATTCAAGTAATTAAGTGATTAACTAAGTGCTGATTGAGAATTAGTGATGAACAGCTGCTGTTAACAAACAGAATCACTGAAGAAAAGAGAAACACAAGAACTACTACAACTGACTTCTGACACAGCCTTAGATGAAATCAACTGAAATAAAATACATGAAATCTCTCAAGATCTGATTAAACAACCCCACAAACAGCATCACCAGCTCCACTTATTAATAACCAGACTGACTTTATTTCTGTCAGACGTCTACAGAAGATCTTATTGAGAATGAACTAAGGTTTAGATGTTGATTTATTGTTTCATTTGAAGTAACCATGTTAGAGATCAGTGTTTGCTTTAGTTGGGCTCTTGACCCTTGATTTCTGTCTTAGTCTTTTCTCTGGCTGTTATAACCGTGTGTTTCTAAAACACATTTGTAATAACTCAAAAGCCCAGAAGAAAAGCCATCAGGTGTTAACCTGTATCTAGGTGTAGATTGTTATACTTTATATTGGTGATGATAATCATCAATTATTGATCCATATGGAGTCTAATCTCTGATGAAATAGGTGTTGTGTAATTTGATTGATTATAGTAAAAGTGATTCTAAGAGCCAGTGGTTCTGTAATAATCAGTTAATACAAAGACTTTCCAAACAGTTTGGTCATCTCTGGTGTCAGTTAGTCACACACAGACATCAATAATCAGATTATGAACCTCAACAATGGTGACCATAAAAAAAATAAAAAAAAATGCTGCAGAGCATGCTGGGAGCCATGGATGAGTTCTGTACTACAATAGTACCCAGCATGCATTGCAGCATGTTTTTTTGTCACCATTGTTGAGGTTCATATTCTGATTATTGATGTCTGTGTTTGACCCGTTACTGGCATAGAAGACAAATGTATGTGTACAAAATGTTTATGAAGTCATTTTTATATTAACTGATTATCACAAACTCTTAGTGTCACTTGTATTAGATCCACTTCTACTAATAACACATTTGTTTCCTCAGCAATTAGACTCTGTACAGATCAATATTTGTGGATAATAATGAATAATAATCATCACCTATATAAAGTAACAACACTTAGTACACCTAGGTACAGGTTAACGCCTGATGGCATTTCTTCTGGGCTTTTGAGTTACAACAAATGCGTTTTAGAAACACACGGTTATAACAGCCAGAGAAAAGACTAAGTCAGAAATCAAGGGTCAAGAGCCCAACTAAAGCAAACACTGATCTCTAACATGGTTACTTCAAATGAAACAATAAATCAACATCTAAACCTTAGTTCATTCTCAATACGATCTTCTGTAGACGTCTGACAGAAATAAAGTCAGTCTGGTTATTAATAAGTGGAGCTGGTGATGCTGTTTGTGGGGTTGTTTAATCAGATCTTGAGAGATTTCATGTATTTTATTTCAGTTGATTTCATCTAAGTCTGTGTCTGAAGTCAGTTGTAGTAGTTCTTGTGTTTCTCTTTTCTTCAGTGATTCTGTTTGTTAACAGCAGCTGTTCATCACTAATTCTCAATCAGCACTTAGTTAATCGCTTAATTACTTAATTGCAATACATATCTTCTTTCAGTGAACTCAACTGAATTAAGTTCAGAGTACTCGTAACTGTTAGTTTTTTCAACTTAAATGGTTTAAGGCAATCGGTTTCCTCAAACGGTTTGAGTAAACATAACTTGTCAGGTTTGAGTGAAGCTGTGTCTGAAGTCAGCTGTAGTTCCTTTCTCTCTTTTCTTCAGTGATTCTGTTTGTTAACAGCAGGTGTTCATCACTAAAGCTCAATTATCACTCAGTTAATCACTTAATTACTTGATTGTAATGTTTATCTTCTTTCAGTTAACTCAACTGAATTAAGTTCAGAGTACTCATAAATGTTAGTTTTTTCAACTTAAATGGTTTAAGGCAATCGGTTTCCTCAAACGGTTTGAGTTAACATAACTTAAGGATATCTGTTTACTCAAACCGTTTGAGTTTAGTTTACTTGTCGGGTATTACAGTCAAGGCAATCGGTTTACTCAAACGATTTGAGTTAAGTTAACTTGTCGGGTTTTACAGTGCAGTATGATGTAAGTGTAAATTAGGTCTAAATTTCCATTCAAATTATTAAATGGATGCCAACTTACTGAGAAAAAATACCTCCCTACCACCTACCATTTTTGTTGATTTTCTTCAATTTTATTAAAAATATTTCTGATGTGATTTGAAATTTGAAAAGGGAGGAAAAAAAGTTTCACTGAAAGACACATTTGAACCCGGGTCGATCGAGTCAAGGAACAGATTGACACACACTTTACCATCTACACAACTAGATACAGTTAGTAGCCTCTTTTATAATTTTGACTACACAATCACAATCCACCAGCATTAACAGCTGCTTGTACATTGTTTTATTTAAAATAGATGCCGATTTTTTTTTTTTTTTTTTTCGCAATGTAACAGTTGCCTACAGAAAAAAAAAATCAGCAGCACCCTCAGCACCCTGGGTGCATAATATTTCCATGTTCCTGATGTATCTGGATGGTAAAATATTATGTATTATATAGTGTTTGTACTTTCATCGACATAAAACATCATCCTTCACATCGGCACAGTCACGCTGAACGCAACATTTTGTGCAAGGGAGCAGTAGCTTTTTATTCGTTTCTTTAACTGTATTTTATTTTGATAATGAACAGGCTTCAATATAGCACAATTATGTTGTGTGTGCGTGATGGTCATACCAAAGCTGGTTGGATACACAGAAGCAAGAGATTATTCAAAGCTGTCAAGCTTTTGAAATATAAAGAAAACTACTCTCTGCTGTTTCGTTTTCCTTTCCGAAAACTTTGGAACGTGTCACAATGAACCGTAATTTAGCAATTTTTTTCTTTCGCTTTGTTAATCTGTCAATATGATTTAATTGAAATATATTTAGTGTATATGCCTATATTCCTTTTTATGTAATCCTATAGTTTTCGGTTTTCTTTATTCACAGAAGCGCTGCAGACCTGTTGAATTCATCTCACACTATCCTCAGATAAACTCTAAGGGCGGTACATTGCCATTGCGGCTTGACTATGATGAGTTCTTTTTTTCGCAATAGTTACAGTTGCCCACTGAAAAAAATATAAAAAAACAGCAGCACCCTCAGCACCCCCACTTCCTGCTCCTATGGACCTTACTGAAATTAAAGCGTAATAAAGATTAAGTAAAATTAACAATATTTCTAATGCTACAATAAGGAATTATCATAAACAAAAGTTATATACATTAGCATATATACCTATACCTGCTAGATAGACTATGGATAGAAGGTACGTCAGAGCAACAGGTAGAGCTAGTGGAACTTTTGAGGAGATATGCTGATGTGTTTGCAGTCTGTGAAGAGGATCTTGGGTACACAGACAAGGTGAAGCATGGGATTTCTTTAGTAGATGATACTCCAGTCGCCCAAATATACCAATGCACAGGCACGTGCACACATAGACATAAAAGGGGGCTTGAGCACCTGCCCTTTTTATTCCTGGAGAGAAAGTGCCCTTTTTTCTGGGGTGCTTTTTTTTTTTTTTTTTTTTTTTTTTTTTAAATAATATATATTCCTGTTTGCGCACAGCTTCCCTGTCAAACAAATATATTTATTGAGAATAGTATATCTAAAAATATTCCTGTTTGCGCACAGCTTTCCTGTCAAACAAATATATTTATTGCAGAATAGTATATCTAAATATCAGGTCAGGAGTTCTGAAGCGCTCATTGACCACCCCTCCCTTCCCCCCTTGCGCGCAGCGGCGCACATCGACGCACATCGGCACACGTCAGATACACAGACACACACCTGCAGGCAGCAGCAGCCCCTCCCAGCAGTGTTTATCTTGGCTTGTTTTTTTTTTTTTTTTTTTTTTTATTCAAGAAATTGGATGAAAATATACAATCACATTCAGGAGAACATTGACAAATAAAGAAGATAGAGAAGAAGAGGAGAAATAAAACATAATAAAGGGGTTTGTAGCTTATAATCAAGAGAAAGAGAGAGAAAAAAAATGTATATATATTATAATAATAATAAAATAAATAAATACACAAATACATTTTAAACCAATGAAGGAAAGCTATCTAAGCTTAATCAGTCATTAGAAATAAATTTTTCATATAAATCCAAAAAACCTGACACATTTTTTATTGTTAGTTAAACAAAAAGATTTGAGCAGTGAGTCAACCTCAATCAGGAAATGTGAGAAAGTAGGAATTGAGCCCATACATTTTTGCTTATGGATGAAAAATTTGCCGAACAAAATAAAAAAGTTGAATATATACTCTTTAGATTTGTTGGCAGATTCAGAGTAATAACATATAATATCTTTCAAGCTAAAAGATTGTGCAAAGATAGGGGGTTTGTTTAAATGGGAATACAAGTCAAGCCAAAATTTCTGAACAAACTCACAAGAATAAAATAAATGTATTAGGGTTTCCTCTTCATTGCCACAAAATATGCAGGTACTAGGAATCTCAACATATTTAGAAACAGATGAGTTAACGAGATATATTTTATGCAGTATTTTAAAGTGAATTTCTTTAGTCTTATTAGGAATAAAATATTTATGAGGCAACAACCATGCTCTTCTCCAATCTATATTATTAATTAAAGCAGCCCAATGGGATCTACCTCGAGGAACAATGAGGTCTCTCTTTTGAAATGTCTGGCGAACATGTTTATTATTACATTTCTTGTCATAAATGCCAATGCCGCCCAGTAACAAAGCCGATTCCTTCATATCTCTTTTGGTGTATAATATATGGCCTTTAACCAGATGCATTAAACCTGAGGGAATAGCTCTAAGAACATTATTATATTCTTTGAAAGGAATAGGAAAGTCATGGACAGTCATGAAGCGTTCATACGACAAGACATTGCCAAAATTGTCAAATAAAGAAAAAATATAAATTAAACCTCTGTTAAACCAATTAGTGTAAAAAAGAGACTTGTTCCTAACAGTTATATCCATATTATTCCACAAAGGAGTTTTATGTGGTGAGAAGTTGTGAACGTAACACAGCTTCCACGCAAGAAGAGCCTGTTGATGAAAATTAGCTAATTTAACCGGGAGTTTATTATGCATATAATTACATTTTAAGATAAAGGGGAGGCCTCCAATTTTATTGAATATATAATTAGGAATAAAGAACCATAAAGAATTTGGATTTAATAAACATCTTCTTAGCCAATTTATTTTAAAAGTGTAAATGGTATTATGAAAGTTTATAGCTTCAAGTCCCCCATCACTTCTACAACTAGATATCACTGCTTTTTTAAGTTTGTGAGACCTGTTTTTCCATATAAAGTCGAAGTTTATTAACACCTTTGATAGTACAATCATTGACATATAAAGAAAGCGAAGGATAGACGAAGCGAGAAAGACCTTCCGCTTTAGAGAGGAGAACCCTACCATAAAGAGACAGGTCTCTTTGTAGCCAAAGATTAAAAATATTTTGAGTCTTCTTTAATCTACTAGAAAAATTAAGTTGTTGTCTGGCTATTACATTTTTTGATACATAAATACCCAAATACTTTATTGTGTCTTTAACTGGAATACCCTGAATGAATGTGTCATTTATGCAGTGACATTATCTCACATTTGGACAAATTTAGCCTTAACCCAGAAGCACACGAGAAATGTTTAATTATCTGAATAGCTAGGGCTGCACGATTAATCGCATGCGATTGTCATGCGTGTCTTTGTCAGTAAAGCCAGTTCTGTGATTAGCAGTAAATGTCCACCACCTGGTTTCAAATGGAGCGGCACTTCCCAGCTAGAATTTTCTTTGTTCTAAAATGTTCTAAGAACATTCCCATGGATTGTTCTAACAATGTTTTTAGCGGGTAGTTTTATTTTTGTTCCCAGAACGTTCTCTCAAAAGATAGGATAACGTTCTCTAAAAACATTCTACAAATGTTTATCAATAACATTATTAGAACATTATTCCATAACATTCTAATTAAGATTTAAGTGGATGTTTAGATGTGGATGTTGATGTCTGTTTAAAAGTAATAGCTTGGTTTGATGTCACCATAATGCTGGTAAGTGTTGGCTTTAGTTGTGCAATTTGACACTTGACTTGTCGGTGTTGTTTTTTTAGCTGCTGTCATCTTTATTGTGGCTAAAACAGCAAACGAATATGTGGTTCAATGGTGCTGTTTGCTTGCTGATGATTGATATGTCTGATTACCTGTTTTCACCCAAGCTGCTGTGTGGTGTTAGTTAAGTATTATTTATCAAAGTGACTCAATGGTCAACAACCTGACACCCAGTTGAACTTAAAGCAGAAAATTTCAAAAATTTAGGAAAAATTTGTCACACAAACATCAAGATTCAGTGTATGAATCTCAACAATGGTGACATGCTTTATGCTGCAATGTATTCTGGGTACATCATGCAAAACTCATCCATAGCACCCAGGCATGAAGCATGTCACCATTGTTGAGATTCTTACACTAATTCTTAAGGTCTCTGTATGTCTAAGCATCCTATGGTTTGAAGTGATTCTAAAACAATGTAGTTTAAAAAGATCAGATAAAAATAAAATAACATAAATTGTCAGGACCCTGTGTATTGCAACACATCTGCTATAGACACTAATATTAAATTAATAGCGTAGAACAGACTCCTGGTAAAATCAGTTGATCACATTGTTACATTAAGACATCTTTAATATCAGCCAGTAGCCAACATTATCGAATGACATCTTTTTCTCAATGTTTTTGCTGTAACAGGTATAATTACAGCAACTAAATGAACGCTAACACTGAAAAGAGTCATACTTCCTAAGTACTGATCAGCATAATGGTGACATCAAACTAAACTATAATTTTCAATAAACCATCAACATCTCTGTTAATCTCAATAAGAACTTTCTTACATTTATGACAGAAATAACTCTTGTTTATAATAAGTGAAGATTGTCATGTTTTTGGAGTATTTACGCTAGAGTTTGACACCAAACAGAGGTTGGGTTTTCACTTTCAACCAACATCTGACTTCTGAGCAATGTCAGTCCACATCTAGTGTGATGTGAAGCCGTAATTCACTGACAAGCTGTGCAATATCACGTTCATAATCGCAGATTAATCGCATGCGGTTATGAACGCGATATTGCGTAGCTTGTCAACGATCTACGGCTCTGTATATTAGGTGCGGCTCCATTTGAAAGCAGCTGATGGACATTTACCGCTAATCACAGAACCATCTTTACTGATGAGACACGCATGACAATCGCATGCGATTAATCGTGCAGCCCTATGAATAGCTATAGAAAGTTGACTTTTATCTTTTAAAAAAAGAGTGGTATCATCCGCTAGCTGAGAGATTTTAATTTCCCTATCAAAAATGGAGATACCTTTAAAAATCTGATTATGTATTACACTTAATGATAATAATTCAGTAACCAAAATAAATAAAAAAGGGGAAATCGGGCAACCCTGTCTGACACCACGTCTTATAGAAAATCTTTTAGAGGTGAACATATTAACTATGACAGAACTTGTTATTCCTTTATAAAACATTCTAATGATATTAACAAATGAAGACCCGAAACCAAACAATTTAAGAGATTGCAGAAGAAATTCATGCTCAATGGTGTCAAAGGCTTTGTAAAAGTCTAAGAAAAGCATAATTGCATCAGATTTCACAAAGTCAGCATAATCCAATAAATCTAAAACAAGTCTTAAGTTATTACTAATGTGCCTGTCTTTAACAAAACCTGACTGTGTTTCTGAAATAATATGATTAAGCTTAAATTTTAATCTATTTGCGTATACTAAGGCCAAAATCTTATAATCAACTGTAAGAAGTGTAATTGGTCTCCAATTATCAATTAAGAGAGAATCTTTTTCAGGCTTTGGGATAAGGGAAATAATACCCTGTTTCATTGATGAAGTCATTTCTCTCTGAGCAATGCATTCACTATACATAAGAAACAAAGGGGAGTGTATTAAATCCCAGAAATGAATATAAAATTCTACGGAAAAACCATCAACACCAGGGGATTTCTTTTTTTTCATAGAAAATAAAGCCAATTTAATTTCCTCTATTGTCAAAGTGGCCTCACACATATCTTTAAAATCATTATCAATGACAGGAATATGATTTCTAATTGTTTCCAAAAAATTCTCACAATTATCCATATTAAATTCAGAGGTGTAAAGGTCATTATAAAAGGCAGTAACAAAAGTAGAAATTAATTTTGGATCTGTGCATCTGACACCATTAATATTAAGAGCGGTTAATGAATTTGTTCTGCAATTCCTCTTCTCTAATGCAAAAAAATAACTGGAATTGGTCTCTCCTTCCTCGAGCCATTTTGCTCTAGATCTAATAAAAACCCCTCTAGCCAAGTCCAAATAAGCTTGGTTAATTTGAAGATTTAACTCCCTTAAATGTAATTCTTCTTCCGGAGTTAATTTTTTTTGCAATAAAATATTTATTTTATTTAATAGTTCAGTTATATTTTTATTTTTAGAGGCTTTTAAGTCTTTACTTCGTCTAATAGCAATCTGCCTAGCCTTATATTTAAAAAATTCCCATTTCACTTTATAGCTGTCCTCATTTTTTTTTGAAAATACATCTGAAAGTAAGTTTTTGATACTATCATTAAAGGAAGCATCTTTTAAAAGGGAGTTATTAAACTTCCAATAACCACGTAACCTATGAATTTTATCAGCATTGCTACACAATTTTAAGCTTATTTGTTTATGATCTGACAGGGGCGCAAATGAATGAGAAATATCTTTAATAAAATGAAGAGCTGAGCAAGAGAGCAAAAATAAATCAATTCTTGATTGGGAAGATCTATTTCTATTAGACCAAGTGAATTCGTGTAAATCAGGGTGAAAAAAACGCCATGTATCAGTAAGAGAAAATTCTGCACATAATGATAAAATGTTGCTATTAAGATAAAGACCATCGTTACCTCTAGGAGGAAATCTGTCCAAAGTGCCGTCAACACACTCATTAAAATCACCGCCTAGAATCACAAAAGAGTCAGGGTATTTAACAAGTGTTACTTTTAATTCAGAAGTTATCTGAGCAAAGAGAGACCTATTATCCGATCGAGAATTACAACCATAAATATTGCAAATAACAAAGTTTGAGTTATCCTGTTTAAACGACAAAATAATCCATCTCCCTTCGTCAGACGACCTTACCCCAAGTATTTGCCCTTTAAATTTGTGTAAAAGAATTAAGACTCCAGCTGAGTGATTAGAGCCGTGGCTACAATATATAGTATTACCCCACTGATTTTTCCAAAATTTTACATCCATTTCACATGAGTGTGTTTCCTGAAGAAGGATTATGTCAGACTCACTGCTTTTACAGAACAAAAAAACAGCTTTCCTCTTTACAGCATCACGTAAACCCCTTACATTTAAAGATACAACAGAAAAAGAGTTAAATTTAAACTCCATTAAATCCCCCCCCCAAAAAAAATCTTACACTTCTTAAATTTGAGTAAACAAAAATTCTCAATTGAGATAGGAACAATATATAACCGTACATAATTCTAGAGTACAAAGTTAAATAATATATATTTCGCAACCTTGCATGTTACTCTATAGCAAGTACGCAAAAAGAACTGAATGTCAGTTTGAATAATGAACGTAATAAACAAAGATAAATAGACAACACTCTCCAGCCTTTAACTTTGTAAGTTCAATAGGAGGAACCATAAGCGATTCATAATATTTGAGTGTATTAACAATATTTGGTCAATTAGACCGCCCTCAAAAGTAGGTCAATCATCAAATCAAGTTTCAAAATTTGGATGACTAGTAGGTCCCTAGCACTAATGTGGTTAAGAACCATTAACATTAACAATGAGACAAGACTATCTCACATCAACGTAATTGAATCTTTTTCCATCGATTAATGCGAAAGAGCCGCGAAAGGAGGCTTTTTTACCCTCATCTCTGGCTTTTTTTAACAAGAGGCCAAAGTTTCTCTCTGGCGATCCTATCTTCCGGTGAAAGGGCTTTGGTGAGTCGCAACTTCTTTTCGAAAAGGAATTTACAGCCTCTGGCAGCTTGCCAAACAGTGTCGCGAAAACGACGGAGAGCAAACAAAATGATGATGGATCTGTGGGAACCATCCCCTCTCTTCGGGCCAAGACGATGTGCAATGTCAATTGCACCCTCAAGATCATCGCTGATGCCAGGCACTACGTTGCTAAGGACATCAATAACAACTTTCCGAGCATCCTCTCCATCTCTCTCTTTCACGCCGTGTAATTTTAATGTCCATTTCCAGCTATAGCGCTTGCTTTCTCCAATTTCGGCCTTCATGGTTTTATTCGCATTTTGGAGCTCCTGAATCTCCGTAGCCACAACTTTCAGAGACTCCTTATGCATTGCTACCTCAGTAACAAGCTGAGTAACAGTAGAGGACAGAGTTTCAATCTGCTTAGCCGTTGACCCAGTTGTTATTTCAATAGCTGAAATTTTCTGGAACATTTGATCGTACTTTCCAGAGAGCTCACGAATAGCTGTCAGAATTTCCACTGAGGTGTCACTACTATCCCGAGGATCTCTTTTCGTTTTCTTTGGTGCAGGTTTTAAGGGAGTTTCAGGTAGAGGGATCGCAAGGAGATCATTCATATCTGGGTGTGAGTCAAACCAGTTGTTAAGATCCCCAGCGTTTCCTGATGAACTCAAATCCACAGAGGAGATGACGCTAACATTCACTTCAGCACTTTTAACAGGCTCCATAGTTGACGCTCGTGTTGTCTCGTTGGAAATCTGTCTAATTTTCTTTCTGCCCATAGATAAATCAGCGCAAGGTGAGTAATACGAGTAGAAAAATCACTTACACATTTATTCACAAAAAACAAACCCAATTATCACGGTTATATAATCGTCCTATTTCAAATTTCCTGATGACACCTCCGAAACGCGTCCACCTATCACGCCGCCATCTTGGCCCTCACTCTTTTTCTTGGCTTGTGCTGAGGTGAGTGGAGCTGGTGATGAACAAAAGATTAAAATACCAGCGCCTCGAATAATGCTCGAATTTACTGCTGATTAGCCAAAGGCAAATATAACTTAGTTAACCTGTGTTTTGCTAGCATGCATGCCTCATGACCTACTAGTCTAGAGCTGTTTAAGGGATAATCGCTATACATTATCCTCCTGCTTATAACATGGCTACCTACCAAATAAATAACTAATTTGACACAAAATATTAAAAGGGAGTTTATTGATTTAAACCCGATTGTATTGCTTCCGCTAAAGAAAATAGTACGCTCCGTCTCTACAGTTAGAATCCTGTGAGTCCATAGCAACGCTCTGTTTTTCTTGGCAACGGTCTGTTATACTCCGCACAGCGGTCTGTTATCAAGAAATAACAGACCGCATTCTACATTGGAGATCAACCAAGCCATGTAAGTAAATAAGTCAATAAAATAAAAACGTCCCCAGTTAGTTAATGACTTACATCAAGAGTCTTTCCCCCTGAAATTTAGAAATCTAAATTGGTGAATCTAGAAGAAATCTACAGATGCAAACAGATGGAGGATAGGCTACACTCTAAAAAATGTAGTAAATCTGAGTAACTGCATCTGTACATTAATAAATAAAACTGAGTAGAAATAAGTTAACATTAAACATTAAAAATAACAATATTTATAAATTAACTTTTTATTTATGAACTTTTTTTTTATTTCCTCTAAACCTTTATAAAATAGTATTCCATACAACCACAAATACATACATTACATTGGCTTTTATTTAATTTTATTTAATTTTTACTCAATTATTTTGGTAATTTTAATTCAAACAATCAAGTAAGATTTTCAGAGATTTTATTAAGTTAATTAAGTTAAATATTTACTAAGCCACAGAATATTTTTTTGAGTGTAGTAGGTTTAAAACAAACTCCATCTAAATGTGGATTTTGAAGGTTTTATTTGATGATGGTGATGATACAGTCCTCCCTCAAATGTGAAACTAAGTCCTTGTCAGTCATTGTGTATGTGTACATGCATATAAATAATAATATTAATGTATTTGATTAAAACATTAAGGCAATTCAGTATTCTGATGCTTAGTTGTGTGAAGCTAAAAAGTTATTTTGCTTGTGAAACAAAAAGTATTTAAACAATTAATTTTAATCATGCTTGCAGTACAGGGCCAGGCAGTCAGCATAATGCAAAGTTAACAAAATAGCAGCAACAACCCTCTTCAGTTTAGAGTGAATATTTGTGTTAATTTTAAAAGTGTTATGTGTTCTAATAACACCAAAATAATTAAAATGATGTAGTGCCTTGTGCAAAAAAATAAACAAATTATTAGTAAAACACACCCCTCTGCTTGATGCAGTTATTTTGGTTATTCTAAATATATACTTGAAACTAGTAGCATAGAAAATGTTTTCAAAACATGCACATTGTGGGATGGTTTCCTTTGCTGCTCTATAAACCTAGTGAATACTAAGGAGACCATGGTTTCTATGTGAACTGATTATTTTGTAGACATCTTTTGAAAATTTGAGTTTGAGGAAGATAAAATTAATTAACTTTTTAAATTTTTTATTTTAAAAGGAAGTCAGTGTTGCGTTAATATATATACTTTTTTGTTTAAAAAAAAACAAAAAAAACAAAACAAAACGTAATTATGAGAAGTGCCCTTTATTTCACTTGAGCCCCTGCCCCTCAAAATGTCTGTGCACGTCCCTGCCAATGAGTGATGCGTGTGTTTCGTCTGCAAGCGTGAGATGATATGCTACTGCTGCCTGCCGGTGTGGTGCAGTAAAATGACATAAGGGGAGACATTCATTAATTTATCATCTCAATTTTATGCTGGTTTTATTGTTACACACGTGGACTCGACTGTACTCGGAATATTTTCCAAAATGTTCAAGCCCGTGTCAAGTCCGAGTACAAATTCACCCGAGTGCGTGACAAGTCCGAGTTCATTCAAAATTGGACTCGAGTCCGGACTCGAGTCCGAGTCCAAGTTCAAGTACCCCAACTCTAGGAAATATATAACTAATATTTGGATAAAACACCAAAAGGGTCAAAAATATTAAGTTGTATTAGCCCAATATTGACTTGGTGAGAAGTGCATCGATGTGATTGAGTTGTGTGTTTCTCCTCATGTCAAAAACATGGTTTATTGACTAATCATAAAGCAGGTTCATAAGTTTGTTTTATTTACTTACCTGTTCTGTAATGAGTAATATGTGACTAATTGTTTGTGTAACCGTTAAGTGTGATATTTATTGTTAAATACAGAGGGGAGAAAAAGTGCTTTATAGGCCCTCTGTGAGATCTAAATTGTGAGTTAATTATTTGTTTGATGTGGAAGTTTTCTGTACATTTCATGCAAGTATTGTGAAATATGTAACTTTGACATGCATGTTAAATTGTGTATCGTTTGTATTTTCAGAGATTTTAAAGTCTACTACCGTTGTTTTTTTTGTTATCCTAAAAAAGCCACATTTATGTTTTTTTTACTTTGATTTTGTGCTTTTGCAAAATTCGTAGATTTAAAAGTGGAAGCTAATTCCAGTTTTTTTTTTTTTTTTTTTTTTTGTCTTTTAAATTTATTTTTGTCCTGCTCTGGTTTCTAAAACATTTTCAACCCCAAAAAGCCAAAGCTATTGTCAGGGTTGGGGAGTAACGGAATACATGTAACGGCGTTACGTAATCAGGATACAAAAATCCAGTACCTGTAATCCGTTACAGTTACATCAAAAAACGTAGTAATCAGATTATAGTTACATTTTGAAAAAAGGGGGAATATTTTCAGGATTACAATGGTTTCATTTAAAACTAAATAAATCAGTATTTTTGCATAATAACACTATATTAAGCGCGGCTTGATTAATGATTCACGCGTGTCACGTGTGCCACCCAGGCATGCGCAAATAACAGCTGTCTACAATCTCCTCAAACGGAGATTGAACCACTGCTGCAAAAACGCGTTCATTTCATGGAAATTCCGCTGCTATTTTGTTTAAAAAGAAGAAATTGCAAACAACGTTGAACAGTGCAAACTGTGCCTTCGCGCAAAAAAAAAAAAAACACTTTCTTCATCGAATGATTCGACATCCAACCTAAAGCAGCATTTGCACTTTTAAAAATTTGTTTTATATTTGCAAAGATAAAAAAATATATATTTGTATTCTCTCTTTTGAAGAAACATTTTCCATTGTCTAAAAATTGTTCTTATTATATTTTCATTGAAAAAAAAATGAATTTGTATTCTCTATTTTCCTGTTGAAGAAACATTTTCCATTGTCAAAAAAATTGTGTTTTTATTATATTTGCTTGGAAAAAATGAATTTGTATTCTTTATTTTCCTGTTAAAGAAACATTTCCTTAAAATTATTTCTTATTATATTTTCTTCAAAATAAAACAAAAAAATCTGTAATACCAATATCATGCACTAGATGTATGTATAGTCCTTTACATATATATTAATTCAGGGCTGTGAAATTCTTAATTAATAAATGTTGTTGTTTTAAAAAAATAATATTTGACCTTGAAGTAATCCAGAAGTAATCCAAAAGTAGAAAAAAGTTACATTACTTTCTTATTGTGGTACTTGGATTACGTTACTGAAAACTTTTTTATGAAGTAATTAGTAACTGTAACGGAATACATTTTTAAAGTAACCCTCCCAGGCCTGGCTATTGTTAATGCTGTGTCCCTATGGTGTATATATGTAACCGTAATTTAGCCATGAAATATGGTTGTTCATTGGTTCATGACACGGCAACAAACTGAACGTTAGAAGTGTTATAAAACTTTTTCAATGTTCTCCAGGTGTGTTTATTGCTGAGACAAATGTATCAGTGATGGAGGGAGATTCTGTCACTCTAAAGACTGATGATAAACAGAGATATGACAAGATAGAGTGGAGGTTTGGAGAGGAGCGAATCGCCGGAATAAAGGAAGTGAATGGTACATATTATGATGAGGTTTGGAGATTCAGAGGCCGACTGCAGCTGAATCACACCGGCTCTCTTACCATTAGAAACACCACAACTGAACACACTGGAGTTTATCATCTGAGTATAAACATTGGAAGTGCAGAGATAACCAGGAGTTACAGAGTTACTGTGTATGGTGAGTAGATTATTACGTAACCTATTACAGAATAGGCTACATCATTATCAAAATGATTATTCAGGATGCACATTTTTAAAGCATGTTGTGTTTTCCAGCTCCTCTGCCCATTCCAGTAATCTTCATTTACACTTTACAATCTTCTTTATCATCTGAAAGATCATCGAGAATCTTCCTGTGTTCAGTGGTGAATGTGAGGCATGTGACTCTCTCCTGGTACAAAGGAAACAGTTTATTGTCCAGCATCAGTGAGTCTGATCTCAACATCAGTCTCTCTCTACCTCTGGAGGTGGAATATCACGATAAAAACATCTACAGTTGTGTAGTGAACAATCCCATCAGAAAACAAACCAGACATCTCTCCAACACTGAACTCTACTGGTTAGGTTCAGGTATGTGATTTGAAAATATTTTCAGCATAGCTGTCTTTACTGACCCGGATTTCTTTTCTTTCGTCAGACTCTGTCCACTGTTGTGGCACTGCTGAAGCTGTGATCCGATTGGTCGTCACAGCTCTGATGAGCGTGGCTGCTGTGGCTGCCATTGTTGTTCTGGTTTATGACATCAAATCCAGAACAGAAGAGAAAAGAACAAACATCAACTTAGGCCACCGATCAGACAAAATTTGATTATAAGACATAATCTAATGTCCATAAGGCTAAGAACATGAAATATTGCATATATGCTTCCTGTATACATTTTCTGTTTTTGGCATAATAGAACCAAGCTGTAAGGATGTAAAGATAGCCCTGCATTTGGTTGCAGAAAGTGAAGCATGTAATCAGAGATTAAAAAAATGAAACATACAGCATCATGAACTACATCCTTTCTCCATGTGTTCATACGTTTGTCTGCAGTATATATATATATATATATATATATATATATATATATATATATATATATATTGTGACGAGTCAGCTGCCTCCTCCCTGATTGTCACCGGCACCCCGTCCTAAATCGCCGCCCTTCACCAGGCTCCCGACTGGAGTGGGTGTGTGAGAGGAGGGGCGCTGGACGAGTCAGGGCTGGCGGCGTGTGATGGGGCACACCTGAAGGGAATGGAGCCTCATCACCGCTGCTGTTTAAAAGCCCAACGCGCCTCTCCTCGGGAGACCGGTCTCTTCCCCGTGCATGCACGCTGGTGTCCTCGTGGGTCCAGGAAGGGTGCGTTGAGGGACTCCCGCGCCACAAGAGACGTGAGCTGCCGGACCCGCGATCCGGAGGAGAACCGCACCCGTTTACACGGCCGACGGGCCAGGATGCCGGGCCGTCCATCCCCTGCCAGCGCCGCGGCCAACGAGA
Organism: Carassius auratus; assembly: GCF_003368295.1. Taxonomy (NCBI): domain Eukaryota; kingdom Metazoa; phylum Chordata; class Actinopteri; order Cypriniformes; family Cyprinidae; genus Carassius; species Carassius auratus. Next base: position 417,720 of record NW_020528391.1, read on the forward strand.
GTGATGCGGCCGCTAGAGGAAGCCGCCGCCCCTCGCGCCCCGGACCGAAGAGGGGAGCGCGTGCGGCCACCGGACTCCGCCCCTTACCTGGACCCTTCCTTGATGAACACTGCCCAACCCACACGAACCCTGCAGCACGACGAGGACACCAGATTCCCTGTTATTTTGGACACACTTCCCCTTTGGCCACCTTTTATCCCCTTGTTTTATTTGATTTTGTTAATAAAAGCCTCTCCGAGGCCTGACGCCACGCCCACTGTGTCTGTCTTGTGCTCCTCCCGTGACACTGGTGGAGAATGCGGGCAAGGCGGAGCCTAGACAGCGCAGTTGGGAATCAGCTGGTGACGTCACTCCCTCTCGCTTGCAAACGTTCGTGAGAACCCGGACTGGGACGGAGGAAAACTGGGGACAGCCTCCCAGCCACAAAAGGGGTAAGAGACTTCTTTTATTGTCATTTTACCCTGTGGTTGGTTGAGGCTGTCACTAAAACCCGGTTTCTCTGTCCCTGTTCCGGTGCCCTGCGAGAGGGAGGACCGCCCGGAGAGGATTCCCTGCCCACTCCGACCGTAAGGAGCCTGGTTGAGGATGGTAGCACTCCCGTGTGGGCGGCGCCCTGATGACGGGGATGTCGCTTGGGAGGGGGAATGTGACGAGTCAGCTGCCTCCTCCCTGATTGTCACCGGCACCCCGTCCTAAATCGCCGCCCTTCACCAGGCTCCCGACTGGAGTGGGTGTGTGAGAGGAGGGGCGCTGGACGAGTCAGGGCTGGCGGCGTGTGATGGGGCACACCTGAAGGGAATGGAGCCTCATCACCGCTGCTGTTTAAAAGCCCAACGCGCCTCTCCTCGGGAGACCGGTCTCTTCCCCGTGCATGCACGCTGGTGTCCTCGTGGGTCCAGGAAGGGTGCGTTGAGGGGCTCCCGCGCCACAAGAGACGTGAGCTGCCGGACCCGCGATCCGGAGGAGAACCGCACCCGTTTACACGGCCAACGGGCCAGGATGCCGGGCCGTCCATCCCCTGCCAGCGCCGCGGCCAACGAGAGTGATGCGGCCGCTAGAGGAAGCCGCCGCCCCTCGCGCCCCGGACCGAAGAGGGGAGCGCGTGCGGCCACCGGACTCCGCCCCTTACCTGGACCCTTCCTTGATGAACACTGCCCAACCCACACGAACCCTGCAGCACGACGAGGACACCAGATTCCCTGTTATTTTGGACACACTTCCACTTTGGCCACCTTTTGTCCCCTTGTTTTATTTGATTTTGTTAATAAAAGCCTCTCCGAGGCCTGACGCCACGCCCACTGTGTCTGTCTTGTGCTCCTCCCGTGACAATATATATATATTTGGGGTGTAACGGTTCACAAAATTCACGGTTCCGTTCGATACGATTCACTGGTGTCACGGTTCGGTTCGGTACGGTTCGGTACGTTTTAGATACAGCAAAAAGAAAATTGGCAGATAAATTTCCTTGATTTTTAATTTTTTTATTTATTTTTCCTTCAGATACAACTCGATTTGCGCTGCACTATGCCAAGATCAAAGAAGGTGGAGTTTTCAAAACTGCCCGTGCATACGTTCTATTTATAACAGTTCTTCTATCTAATAACGTGCAGGCCTGTTCATTGTATCGTATTGTTTAGGAAATTCCGACACAGTACAGTATACTAGTCCATTTTGATTTCCGTGCTTGTTTGGATGCCCCGATCGATTGGTAAAGTGCACCCAAACACCAGACCTGTTGGTTATTGGAGGATGTTCTATTTCTGGTCTGTTAAACGCATTGGCCATTTTGCAACGAGCCTTCAGCGCGTGCTGAGTGAGCGAGCGCCTGACTGAGTAGCCTAACATAAACATATAAGTTGGTGGGTTTTTTTCTTCTTCGGGGGTGTCAGGGGCGTTGCCTGTTACATCTTTTGGGTTATTGGGCTACCTTGTTGAACGCATATCATTATATTTCACAATTTTTTTTTCCAAATATAATTAATTAGTCCAACTAACCATTCGGTTCATAATGCGTACCGCGTACCAAACCGAAAGCCTCGTACTGAACGGTTCAATACGAATTACACCCCTAATATATATATATGTGTGTGTGTGTGTGTGTGTGTGTGTGTGTGTGTATACATATATATATATATAATTACGTCAGAATCACGACTGAACGCTAGCACAGCTGATCAAACAGCGAACACGGCGGCTAACGTAATGTCTCGTTCCCGCCTCTCAGGGAACCGAGGTTATGATAGTAACCGGAGATGTTCCCTCTCGAGGCGGTAACTCAACATTATGTCAGCTAAGACGTATATGGGAACTGTATAAAATCCCGCCGTGAGAGCAGTGAAGATAAGCCCTGAACGGAGTCAATCACCCCCACACATAAGCAGTACAGTTCTAGCCAATGGCCGTGTCGCTAAGAGTGCTTGCAACTGATAGGCGGAACTAGGCCAATGAGACATCTGCTCTGACCCTAACAAAATTTGCATATTACTTCAAGCACCATATCGAAATCTGCACTAACCAGGGCAGACACAAAGCAATAAGCACTCAAGCATGAGAGTTAAACAGAGTCGACGGCATTTGGGGTGACTACTGCATAAACCATATAATCCATAACACAGAGTTAGCAGCCATGGTAACTACTGAATAGCTGGTTATAACAGAATGAATAAAACTTAACTCACCGAAAGTACATGTGACGCTGCAGAGGGTACATCCAGCTTGTAAAACCTGGCGATTGTGTTCTGGGAAGACCAGCCAGCAGCAAAACATAAACACTGGACAGACATACCTCTAGAATGAGCTCTGATGTTCAGGGGATAATCCTTCCCCTGGCATTCGGTAGCATCCACGATTCAGTGAGAAAGTCTCTGTTTAGAAACAGCACGTCCCTTATTACATCCACCAAGCACACAAACAGCTGGTCCATGGAAGCTCCTTAACCGCAATCGAAGCTAATGGCTCGAACGGTAGTAAGAGATAGAGCCCTCAAAACTAGAGCGAAATCCCACGGCGGCACGGAGGGCGGCCATGAAGTACACAATCTCCTTGCTCCCCTGAGAAAACTGATTACCAGAGCGTGCTTACCGATCGTTTGCCCATCAACCGGGGAACGAAAGCGGCAATAGCGGTCACATACACCTTCAGCGTGGATGGTTTCAAACTCCCGCTATCCATACTGTGCTGTAGAAAGCGCAAAACATCCGACACGGAACAGGTCCCCGGGTCAATATAAATGTTCTCGCACCATTTTGTGAAAACTCCCCACTTCTGCGCGTAGCAGCGAATGTTTGATGATGCTCGCGTCTCTGTAAGTGTGTTTAGCACTCGTGAGTGTAGAGCATCCCGCTCATTAGGGTCCCCACAACGGCCACACATGAAGGTTCCACAGCTCGGGGCTGGGGTGCTATATTGTGCCATTCGCCTGAGACATCAGGTCCTGCCTGAGGGGGATTCGCCATGGGGGAGCCATCACTAACTCTCTCAGGTCCGCGAACCAGGGCTGATTCGGCCAGTTCGGGGACACGAGTATAACTGATGCTTTCTCCTCCCTGATTTTGCACAACACAGGCAGAATCTTCACAGAAGGTAATGTGTAAGCCTGGCTTCCGGCCAACGCGATGTCAGAGCATCTCCTGGCAGTGGGGAGTGACATAGCAAACGTGTTCTCGCTCGTGGGAAACAAATCCACTTCCTCCCTCCCAAATCATTAGATCTGATCTTGGGTGAAGCCTCCATCTCCTTGAGGAATCCCGTTCCTCGAAAGCATGCTCACTCCACGGTTCAAAGTACCGGGGATGTGCGACGCTTCTATGGAGATTAAGTGTCTGTCCACCCACAACAGAAAACTCGCTGCCTGTTTGAATAGAGCTCTGACCGAAAGGCCTGCAGGGATATTAGGACACCGCTTCCATTATTCCAAACGGTTTATGTGCCACCTTCTCTGTGACTCCGACCACAGGCCCAGACGCACTGCTCCCCAGCCTAGATTTGCGTTCGCAGAGAAAAAAAACTCCTGGGCTGAACATATCCGGGCTGTTCCACAGTCTCAGAGTGCTGATGCAACTGTGAATGACCGTATGTGCTTGTAGACTGAAGACCACGCCCTCGGTGGAACTTGAGTACAGTCAAAACTGTAGCGGCCGCAATGTAGCAGACCCAGATGGCACACCGAAGAAGCCGTCGCCATCAGTCCCAGAAGCCTCTGAAATTTCCTCAGTGCAAACGACCTGCCCGGTCTGAAACAGCGCAGAGTCGATGAAATGCTCTAGAGAGAGATGGGCTCGTATCGCCATCGAGTTCAAACATATTCCCAGATATGTTACAGTCTGACTCGTAAAAACACCCTCTTCTGCATATTCACACGCAGTCCCAGCGTATCCAAACGGCGAAGCATTGTTTCCACGTGACTGATAGCACATCTCTTGAGTGGGCTAAAATCAGCCAATCGTCCAGATAATTCAACATGCACATTCCGCTCGATCTGAGGGGGAATTTCGCTCTATCGCTCTCTCTCGAGCAGACTGTGAACTTCCTGTCGCAGAACAGGACGGTTTTGGGGCAAAGTCAGTGACGGGACCACACCATTGAAGCGGGGAGGTCTGCGTTTGAATTGGAGAGAATATCCGTCGTGAATTATTCCCAGTATCCACGGTGAAACGTCTGGGATAGCCCTCTTACCGTCCATGAGATGACACCGCGGACGCGTTTCCTCTACAGCCACTGATGGCTTATTTTGATCAGGGCCCCGCCCCCGCGAGGCTGGAAGCATTGGTGGGAGGGCGGGCACGTCGCGTCGCGTAATGGTGTGACACTCTTGCGCCATGGAGAGGCCATTATATGGACTGTGGCTCTGCGCTGTTTGAGACAGGGCGAGTGACACAATGTTGGGTGCAAGAATTTGTATACATGCTTCTATAGTACAATGTTTACTCACAAAACATAATTTAAACACTTATAGCAATCGTCACCCATAGTGATGTGGGGGACATGATGCATGTGTCTTTGTGGTGTTGGCACTCTCGCTCCTTCGCAAGGCCATTACAATCATAGGTTGTGGCTCTGCACTGTTCTGAGACAGGGCGAGTGACACAGTGATGAGTGTAAGAGGAAGAAAAGCTCTTTCGTTGATTGTATACATGCTTTTATTGTGGAACACCGTGTTTATGTGGTGTTGGCTCTCTCGCGTGGCCATTATAATCATGGGTTGTGGCTCAGCGCTGCTATAAGACAGGGCGAGTGAAACAGTGTTGAGTGTAAGAGAAGAAAAGCTCTTTTGTTGATTGTGTACATGCTTCTATTGTGGAACTCACACAAACAGCATTTAAACACACATAGCAATCGTCGCCCGAAGGAAATGGGGGACATGATGCATGTGAACATGGCGCTTGGGTGAGGGGCCTCCCGCGCACTCACTCTTTCACTGTCAGGGAGACGGCTCGATGGCGCGCTGGCTCTCTCGCGGCGCGGGGTCCTCAACTGACCCTGACGTTTCTCCCATGCTCTTACCACTGCTGGTTTTGGCTGAAACGAGCGTCCGGTTCAGAGCGGGGTGCCACTGCGGGCTATTTTAGCTGGTTTTAGAGCCTGGCGAGGTGCATAAGAATCTCGCAGATGAAGACTGGAGTGAGCGACAGGGCATCACGTGGCTCATACCTTGGCGTGCTTTCTGCGTCTCTGAGAAAAGCTCCATGACATCACCAAAGAGGCCGGAGGGAGCAACTGGAACGTTCAGGAGTGTCCTACGGTCCGTGTCTTTCAGGACAGCTAGGGTAAGCCATAGGTGCCTGTAAAGACGACCATGAGCCCCATGAAACGGCTGAGCAGAGCACTTAGTAGCAATCAGCGCGAGATCAGTTGCCGCGCACAGATCCCTGATGACGTCAGCGCTACTGTGCCACCGTCTGCCTGAACACCTTGAGTATTGCCCTGGCATGAAGAGCAGAAGCTGCACTCGCTCTTTCTAGACTGTGGTCCGAAACCAAAAGAAGAGGGAGACGGGCACAGGTGTGCGGTAACAGTCTCCTCGACGGGGGGAGGAGCAGAGCAGAGTGGGTGCACGCCGATCGGGGTGCAGCCCACGATTTCACCACGAGCTCTTGCATGCCTAAATGCCGTCTGGTAGCAGCTCGACTGGAGGAGCCACGAGTCCAGTTACCTATCACAGGCTCATCAGGTGCGTTGCAAGCGAGACCCAGCTCCGTGATGGCCTTTCCGAAGACCCCGACGAGCTCCTCCTGGAGGTCTCAGGGCCCTCTTGGTCGGGGCGGTCCCACTGAGAGGCCCAAACCTTTTTCGACATCGAAAGCGACATGGAGTCATTTTCCTCGCAAGCTCCGAAGAGGACGAAGTTCGCGGGGCGAAAGCTATAGTCCACCAAACTCGTTTTCGGGCGGGGGAGGGCCCACCAGCGGCTCGCTGGCGGCAGTGGGCCTCATTCCCGCTGTCTTCCGAGCCACTCTGGCTCTGAGGGCGCGCACTGGCAGCTCGGCACAGTGGGCGCATGTGAGGTCCGTGTGAGAATCCCAGGCAGGTCACACAGAACTGGTGAAGGTCCGAATCTAGCATTAGCAGCCATCGGATGCGGAGAGGAAAAATAGGGTGAGTAGTCCTCTATTGCAACTTCCACGATGACTTAGATAAGACTTCTAGCGTGAAGAAAGAGATTCTGACGTGATTCGCGCCCATGCATTTTATACTGCCCGCTGACCCGCCAGTATTTGATTCAATTGGCCAGCTGTCCCCAGCTGGCGTTAGCCAATAAGATATCAGTGAAAGTGGAGAAGGGAAGAGTTCCCATATATGTCTTAGCTGACGTAATGTTGAGTTACCGCCTCGAGAGGGAACGTTCCAAAGTGTGGTTATACTTCACTAGAGTTAATGCTGACAACCCTCGTTATCATAAGTGCAAAACAATATTTGCATGTAAGGGCGGAAACACAAGCAATCTGTCAAAGCAAAAGTGCATTATGTGTATCGACTGCCTAAATAGCTCATCTCTGGTTGTTGCCCCATCTACGTCAGGTATGTATGCTAAAATCATGTTGATTCAACGTTTTTCACGTCATTTAAAATAAATGTAAAATCTCCCTGGTTTGCTAACCTTACGTATAAATTCTGTTGATTTCTTTTGGGAAAAATATGAATGAAATCAACATATTTTCTACTTGTTTTTAAAATTCCAAATAAGGAAAAATCTGTATGTAAATGTAAACATTTATTTGGCTAACTTAAATGCTCAGCACCTCAAGTTAGTTTACAAAATAGCCAATTACCACATTTTGCAACCTTTTTATTTTATAAAAACTTTAACGCGTTAATTGAGATTAATTACAGAAAAAAAATTCCCGCATTTTTAATAACTTATTTTTGCACCGCGGAACGTTTCTCACTGGATGAGTTTCGGCGGACCGATTATTCTGGAGCACCAACTAGCGTTCGCATATCACCGCAGCACATCGAGCCTCAAGTATCACCTCAACGCAAAACATATAGCAGCTAGCGTGGACTTTACACTTTATGTTGAACTATTTATTATTTTGTTGGTGCAACAGTTTATGTTGAACTCTTTATTGTTTTGGCCAAGGTTATTGCAGCTTGGCCAAGGTTATTGCAACTTGGTTGAACAAAAATAAACAATATTTTGTTGCTTAAGCTTATGTATTCAGTCATTATTCAATGGTATACTATAAATCCATGTGAAAAAAAATTACTTCTCACTGTTCTCAGGTCAAATATTTATATGCGATTAAAATGCGATTAATTTCGATTAATTAATTACAAAGCCTCTAATTAATTAGATTAATTTTTTTAATCGAGTCCCGGCCCTAATATATATATATATATATATATATATATATATATATATATATATATAAAATTATTTTTTTTAAGCTGCAGCTACTATGAACCAACCAACTCCTCCTAACACCTCTGGTCCAAGACAAGCCCATTATTAATTTTACATAAAAAAAAATAAAGAAATGTTAATTCTGTTCTCAACACAAACACAAAAAAAAGTACCGATAAGAATACAGTTAAAGTACCGGACCGTTAAGCAGTATCGGTAAGAGTAGTAATACCGTTAAAACCTTAACGATATCCATCCCTATCTCCATATCACTGTATGCTATTTATGCTCTTCTGTATCAGCCACGCCACAAGGATGCTTTAAGGTCATCCTTTAAGGTTTCTCCCTCTCTCAGAGGATACTCATAATGGCAAACTATTCATAAGATATTTTCAGTATACATATGTTTTTATTCAGTCTACGATTAGTGCTGTCTTTATTTTCCTTTCTATTTAATATTTCTGTATTAATGATGTTTCTTTGTATTGGTGCTCATTTCTGAATAGACTTGATGACAGTGTGATATAGTGATTTTTATGTTTATTAATTTCTTTTTACATTCAAATGCAATCGTTCAGTTATTTTCTTGATATTGCTAATATTTTTTTGAATGGTTATTTGTGCTTAGGTAAACGAAATGAGTAAGAGCGTTATGTGCATTAATCCATTTAATTATTTTAATTTGGCATACCAGCGTGATGACGTCATCGCACACCTCGGTATGTGGCGCGCGCCAGTGATACGCTCCATTCAGATTCAATAAACTGTTAAAGAAGCAATCACGGCAGCGCTCTCTTTTATTTTATTCTTTATTCTTCTTTAACCTTTTGTACTTCTTCTTCAGGTAACTTAAACATTTTGATCTTGAGTAGTAACACTGTTTAATGCAATACTGATGAGTTGTACGGATTGAAAGCAGGTTATTTTAGTGTAGTGATAGTGTGTCATGTGTTAGCATTTCTGAGCACATGATAAGCATGGATGCCTCGTGATTGGCGCGTTAGCCCGCTATATACGAGAGAGAGAGAGTCATTTATGTCAACATTGTTTGAATATAAGAGGTTATTAAGTTGTTTGTTTTATGAGTTATCTGAAACTTGCATTTGGGTAATTAACTCATTCATGTCTGTGAATTGAGTTAGGCTATGCATTTCAATAGTTTTTTCATCAATCTTGTAAGTGACGTTATTGTAGGAAAGACATTGGACAATGGAGTGAATATTGGTCAGACATGAGCATGTAATATATCTCAGCTGCATTATTGTCATCAATTTCATACTGTCATTTCTGAAAATGTGTTTTCTCTTTCTCTTTATAACAAGTGTCACTGTGTCAGTTGTGTCTCTAGTGTGATGAGACATGCAGTCACTTATATTCACAGCTAGTCATTACTTGTTAAGAAAAGTGTTAAAATGCACTGATAATGTAATGTATTGAGCATCTGTTATACATGTATGTTTTATTATTTACCATTCAGATTCAATAAACTGTTAAAGAAGCAATCACGGCAGCGCTCTCTTTTATTTTATTCTTTATTCTTCTTTAACCTTTTTGTACTTCTTCTTCAGGAGTACTACAATTTTGGAGGCACCGCTGGGATAGATGTCAGACGGTTTATCCACCTTGATCGGCAGGGAACCGCCTAGCGACATTCATCTCTTAACTACCCAGATGTTTATCAGTTGAGTAAAGTGACAAGGCAGAACTGATTGAACAGAGCGTGCACTTGAGGTACAGAGGCAGCTGTTAAATCAGTTAAATCAGATTAGTCAAAGTTCACATACAACACTGAAACACTGCGAAAACTGCAGCAATGGATGACTTGCAAAGTATCCAGGAAGAAATCGGTGAGAGACTGTGTACATTGCCAAGAGGAAAATTAATTGAACTGAGTCAGTTCCTTGAGATTCATTTAGAAGCAAATGTCACACGCCTTTCTCTAGTTAGTCGTCTCAGTAATCATCTGCTACGAAGTGAGTTGGAGGAACTTGAAGATGGAGGCATGGCTGAACTATTAAGCATAAATGATAAATTGAGTGAAATAATGCTAACTGATGTAAACGTGAGTGAACTAAGCCCAGAACCGGGACAGGTAGAGGAAAGAGAAAATGTAGTACAAAGACAACCAGGAGAAATTAAGCACACAACTGATCTGCTTCCTGCTGTGCAAACACATCCAACCGTTTCACAGAGCACGAGGCTGAGGCCAGCATCAGCAGACAGTGTAGCAGTTACCTCTTCGCTGCCTCCACAGGGACAAATGATACCGACTGTATGGCACAGGGAGTTTAAAATCTCAGGTTTTATTGGAGAACCTGGCCAAAGAGACAGATTAACCTTTTCAAGTCTGGCACGCCAAATTGAAAGTGGACTGAACAAAGGTTACCAAGAACAAGAGATAGTTGATTCAGTGATTCGAGCCATTACACCAGGCCTTCAATTACGTAGCTACTTAGAAGGGAAAACTGACTTGACCTTACCAATGTTGAGACGAATTCTTCGGTCCCATTACCAAGAGAAAAATGCCACCGAATTGTACAAGCAACTTACTGCAGAATCACAACGTGCAAAAGAAACACCCCAAAGTTTCCTCATACGTGTGCTTGACTTGAGGCAGAAAATTCTCTTTGCGTCACAAGAAGACGAGTCTGGGTTGAAATATGACCCAGCACTCGTGCAGAATATGTTTCTTCACACTGTGTTAACAGGTCTACAAAACGACCGTATCCAGAGTGATCTCCAACCGTACCTGACAGACACCACAGTCACAGATGAGACACTGCTGGAAAAGTTGAATGTTGCATGCTCCCACGAGGCTGAGAGACAGAGTAAACGGAAAAGTGAACGCAGCGCCACTGTGAATGTTACTCAGTTAAGTGAACCAACTCTGCATTTAAAAAGCAAACAAAAACAGCCAAAATCTGATTTGATGTCACAGTTGAAAAATTTAAGTGAAGAAGTTAAGCAGATCAAGGAATCGATGCAGCAACCCTCGCCTCTGCCGCAACAGTGCTGCACTGTCAACAATGATGTCTCAACTTTAAGAACAGCCCATCAATCCATCGCAGAGGAGAATCAGGTGCCGCAGAGCCAGGCCTGGAGGCAGAGTCAAAATGGAGGTGAGCAACAACAACAGTACCCATTTCAAGTTTCTTATTTCACACCACAACCATACCAACGGCGGATGAGTCCGATGCCAGTGCAGTATTTCCAGCCAACTTATTCATCTCAGTATGCAGCTCAAGGGTTCAATCCGCAGCAGTTTCACGCAGAGTCACAGTCACATGTCGCAACGCCACAATCACAGTCTTTCCAGCCATACCGACAGTCACGCCCCCCGAGGCCAAGGCAGTGTTTTCACTGTCAGCAAGCGAGATCGATGGAACTGTGCACTCATTGTTACCGCTGTGGCAGCAATGAACATTTCCTGGCGGGTTGCAAAGAGAGAGGTACCCGAACACAGCGTAGGGTTCAGTTAAACGAGGACGGGTTACCACCGCGGGACAGGGAGTGACCCATCAAGTGAAATTGTCCCCTTCGTATCCAAAACAGCAAGTGGAAAGAGTGGGATTGGAGCCAGACATCATCCCTTATGAGTGCAATCTAATTTCTGAGTGTCAAGTCAACAAACATTCGCCTGTGACTTCCCTGGTTGGTAAACAATGCTTAGTGACATGTTATCTGAATGGACACAAAACAGAGGCATTGTGGGACACAGGATCCCAAGTGTGCATTGTGGATCGACAGTGGAAGGATCAGTACATACCTGGAGTAAAGATACGAGAAGTTTCCGAAGCGACAGAGGCCACAGACAACTTGCATCTTGTCGCAGCCAATGGTTCCATCATGCCCTATGAAGGATGGGTAGAAATTACGTTCAACTTGGCTCCCCCTGCAAACAAAATGAAAGAACTAGTCATCCCTGTACTCGTCTTAAGAGGCCAGCAGTTGTCCAAGCCAATCATTGGTTACAATGTAATTGAGCAGGTCATGAAACAGAGTGAAGCGAGTGGGCAATGTGATGTGAGCAAAGGACTGTTGAATAAGACTGTTAGATGTGCCTTTCCAAGTTTGACGAGAAGTAAAGTCCAAACATTCATTAACCTTGTGACAGCTGAAAGGTCAAGTGAGTATTTAGTGAAGACGACAAGAGACCATGTGACTGTGCCAAAACATGCTATCGTGCAGGTCAAGTGTCACGTAAAAGCGCCATGTATGAAGCAGGATAGTGTCATGTTGTTTGAACCATCTGTCAATCTACAGTACCCTGATGGACTGGAACCCATTGAAACACTCTTGACTCTGAAAAAGGGGAGCCGACCTGTGATCCAAATCATTGTCCAGAATGTGACGGAACACGATATCCTTCTGGTAGGAAAGACTGAACTTGGGACGGTACAAACAATAAAGTCAGTGTTACCAGCGGCAGCGTCCTCTGGTGTAACAACAGCCAGTGTTAATGAAAGTGCGAAGCCAACAAGTGAGTGTGAGACTAATGGTGAAGGTGTGTGGGACCCACCTGTGGATGTCAGTTATTTGTCTCTGGAGCAGCAACAGAAAGTCAGGCAAATGCTGCGAGAGGAGTGTCATTCCTTCTCAAAATCAGATGAGGACATCGGGTGTGTCAAAGACCTACAATTGAGCATCAGTGTAACAGATCAGACACCTGTTGTGCGAATGTATACATCTGTTCCGAAACCGCTGTACCAAGAAATGAAAGACTATCTTCATGATTTGATCGCCCAGGGGTGGATTGAAAAATCTCATTCGCCTTATTCATCTCCAATTGTATGTGTCAGAAAAAAAGATGGCAGCCTGAGGTTGTGTATTGATTACAGGGACCTCAACCGGAAAACAGTGCCTGACCGACAACCGATTCCCAGAGTACAGGACATACTGGATGGCTTGGGAGGAAATAGGTGTTTCTCTTTACTGGACCAAGGAAAGGCGTACCATCAAGGTTTTATGACACCAGCAAGTAGACCGTTGACGGCCTTTTGTACACCGTGGGGGTTATATGAATGGGTCCGTATTCCCTTCGGGCTCATGAATGCTCCGGCTGCATTCCAGCAGTTCATGGAAGGATGCCTGGAAGGGCTACGAGATGACATTTGTGTACCTTACCTCGACGACATCTTAGTCTTCACTAAATCCTTTGACGAGCACGTTGAAGCGGTAAGAAAAGTCTTACAGCGGCTGCGGTCGCATGGGGTGAAATTGAAGCCAAAAAAATGTGAGTTGTTCAAAGATGAGGTCCGCTACTTGGGAAGGATAGTTTCAAAAGAAGGGAGCAGGATGGATCCAGCAGATACTGTAGCAGTGACAGCCCTGAAGGAAAAGAGACCCACCACAGTTGGAGAATTGAGGAAGGTTTTAGGCTTGTTAAGTTACTACCGGCCTTACATTAAAGACTTCTCGAGGATTGCTTGCCCCCTGTATGGCCTGCTGAAAAGTGATAATAACAAGGTACAAACGAAAGGTAAATGGAAAAGAGGAACCAACTTCAAGAGTCATGTGGTTCCATCAAGTCAGTTGGTTGAATGGACGGAGGAACACCAGGAAACACTCGAAAAACTGATTGATTGTTTAGTTAAGCCGCCTGTGCTGGGGTTCCCAGACTTTACAAAGCCGTTTGTACTGCACACCGATGCGTCAAATCAGGGACTGGGAGCTGTCCTGTATCAACACCAGGAAGAGAAATTAAGAGTGATTGCTTATGGATCGAGGACATTAACGACAGCAGAACGGAATTACCATTTGCACAGTGGTAAATTGGAGTTCTTGGCTCTCAAATGGGCCATCACTGAAAAATTCAGAGATTATCTTTACTATGCGCCCACATTTACAGCGTACAGTGACAATAATCCCCTCACCTACGTTTTGACGTCTGCCAAGTTGAACGCAACTGGATGCCGATGGGTCGCAGAGCTTGCTGATTTCCACTTCACTATCCGGTATCGGCCTGGAAAGGAAAACATTGATGCTGACGCATTATCCAGGTTGACAACACTCTCAGAAAAAAATGTCCCAGAATACACAGAGGAGCTTTCATCTGATTCAATAGGAGCCATGATACAGGCGGTGGAAGTCCTGTCTGAATCAGGAATACCATGGTCCTTTGCTATAGCTTGCCAGAGTTCACCAACATCTGCAGAGACCAGTACAACATCAGCAGGACCCCTATCAAAAGAAGAGATCAGAAGAGCTCAGAGGGAAGACAATGACATAGAGTTGGTAATTCGTCACTTACAGTCAGGAGTAAAGCCTTCTTCTAAGCAGTGGAGATCTGCGGGTTCAGCAGCGAAAAGTTTGATGAGAGGGTGGGATAAGTTGATGCTGGATGAGGATGGCATTCTGCAAAGAAAAACAGCACAGAGAACTCAGCTTGTATTGCCAACGGGATTCAGAAAAATTGCACTGGAGGAATTGCATGACAAAATGGGACACCAAGGCGTCGATCGGACCACAAGTTTAATGAGAGACCGCTTCTTTTGGCCCCATATGCAGCGTGACATTGAGCATTATGTGTTGAGGACCTGCTCCTGCATTAAGCAAAAGAAACCGTGCAGAGAAATAAGAGCACCTCTGAAACCTATCACGACGACTTGCCCATTCGAACTTGTGTCAGTGGACTTCCTTCACTTGGAAAAATGCAGAGGAGGATATGAATATATACTTGTCATCGTCGATCATTTCACACGATTCGCACAGGCATATGCGACAACGTCAAAATCTGGCAAGACTGTGGCAGACAGACTCTTTAACGATTTCGCCCTCAAGTTTGGATTTCCGTTGAGAATACACCATGATCAGGGGGGAGAATTTGAAAATCAGCTGTTTGGACAATTGCAAAAGTATAGTGGGATCACTGGTTCAAGAACTACTCCCTATCACCCCCAAGGAAACGGGCAAGTTGAAAGATTTAATCGGACGTTGTTGCAAATGTTGAAAACTCTCACTGAAAAACAGAAATCAAGTTGGAAAGACTCATTGAACAAGTTGATCTATGCCTACAATTGCACAAAAAGTGAAGTGACTGGTTTCTCCCCGTTTCACCTCTTGTTTGGTCGTTCCCCGAGACTGCCCATTGATGTTCTCTTCGGGCTTAATGCAGATAACCTGCCCACAAACAAAAGTGAGTACCTGGAAACTTGGAAACAAGGGATGCAAGAAGCACAAGAGATCGCTAGAGAACATGCAAAAAAGGCAAGCGAGCGTAATAAAAGAAATTATGATCAAAAAGTGAGATATACAGACCTTGACTCAGGAAGTCGAGTCCTTGTAAGAAATCTGACTCCGAGGGGAGGACCAGGAAAACTTCGGAACTATTGGGAAGAGCAAGTTCATGTTGTTGTACGCCGAGTTGCTGAGGATGTGCCGATTTATGAGATCAAGCCTGAGCGAGGAAAGGGGAGGTCACGAGTATTACACCGAAACTTGTTGATGCCATGCGATTACTTACCTCTTGAAGTTGATCCAACGACGAAACCCAAATCACAGCGAAGACAGCCACAGGGAAACTCCAGCATACCTGCAAACCGAATGGAAGAAAGTGAGTTGGAAAGTGAAAGTGACTCTGAGTATTATATACCAGTTGAGCCTTGCCAAGTGAGAAAGCAACCTAGTGGTTATGATCAGAGACGAGAGGAAGCACTAATACAGTTTTCACCTTCTGAGTTACCTGCTCATCAGAGTGCATCACATAGTTCTTCACTGAATCGGTTTGAACTAGAACCGTTACCTACAGCTGAAGTGGAACAAGATGTTCCCACACCTGCTCATGTACCTGTGAAAGAGAACAGATTTGAACTGCTTGGAAGACAAATTGAAAATGAGTTAGCGCGTGCACATGAAAACTTACCTGCGAAAGTACCAGAGGAAATTGAGTCAAGTGACAGACCTGTTGAGGTGCAAAGAGAATACCAGTACTTAGGGAGGCAACGACGTCCACCAAAGAAGTTCACCTATGATAGTTTAGGGACTCCTACCTGTTACAAAGTGCAAGTAACGGGTTCTGGATATGATCCACACTTTCCTAACATGTGGACACCTACATTTATGCCTTGGGTGCCAACAGTGTTTCCCTACCCAAGACCACCATCTGTGTATTAAATGTGAACTGAAACTGAAACAGCGATTGAGAGCACACTAATTGTTATCAGCTAGTACACACGCTAATTGTTCATATGGACTGTGAAAGAACTTTTAAAAAAACATAAAACTGCTGCACACATATGCACGTACACATAAACAGGACTGTTTCTAGGCCAAAGGGACATGGACTGTTTTGCAAGGCCTATAAATACATTGGGTGAACACTTTGGAAAAAAAGTTTTTGAAACATTTTTGCACAGACTTTGAATCATTATTTTTCACTTTTCTACATGGCATTCGGCCTGGGACTTCAAAGTATTTTTGTGCACTGAAATGGACTTTTGTGTTTTGTTTTCCTTTTGGACACTGGATGAAATCCCTGAACTTGAAATTATTTTGAGATGGGGTACGATCTATTACATTTGAGTACAAAAAGACTTAATCGGTTGACAAGGATTATTTACAAATGTGAACTAAAAGTGTCATTATAGAGGAAATGTGATGTGAAAAAAAAAGATGTTCTGTGTGATGGGTATGAATAGAAATAGGAATTTATTAGGGCATTGGTAGATGTCGGGACGACATCTTATCCTGTGGGAGAGTGTGTGATATAGTGATTTTTATGTTTATTAATTTCTTTTTACATTCAAATGCAATCGTTCAGTTATTTTCTTGATATTGCTAATATTTTTTTGAATGGTTATTTGTGCTTAGGTAAACGAAATGAGTAAGAGCGTTATGTGCATTAATCCATTTAATTATTTTAATTTGGCATACCAGCGTGATGACGTCATCGCACACCTCGGTATGTGGCGCGCGCCCGTGATACGCTCCATTCAGATTCAATAAACTGTTAAAGAAGCAATCACGGCAGCGCTCTCTTTTATTTTATTCTTTATTCTTCTTTAACCTTTTTGTACTTCTTCTTCAGGTAACTTAAACATTTTGATCTTGAGTAGTAACACTGTTTAATGCAATACTGATGAGTTGTACGGATTGAAAGCAGGTTATTTTAGTGTAGTGATAGTGTGTCATGTGTTAGCATTTCTGAGCACATGATAAGCATGGATGCCTCGTGATTGGCGCGTTAGCCCGCTATATACGAGAGAGAGAGAGTCATTTATGTCAACATTGTTTGAATATAAGAGGTTATTAAGTTGTTTGTTTTATGAGTTATCTGAAACTTGCATTTGGGTAATTAACTCATTCATGTCTGTGAATTGAGTTAGGCTATGCATTTCAATAGTTTTTTCATCAATCTTGTAAGTGACGTTATTGTAGGAAAGACATTGGACAATGGAGTGAATATTGGTCAGACATGAGCATGTAATATATCTCAGCTGCATTATTGTCATCAATTTCATACTGTCATTTCTGAAAATGTGTTTTCTCTTTCTCTTTATAACAAGTGTCACTGTGTCAGTTGTGTCTCTAGTGTGATGAGACATGCAGTCACTTATATTCACAGCTAGTCATTACTTGTTAAGAAAAGTGTTAAAATGCACTGATAATGTAATGTATTGAGCATCTGTTATACATGTATGTTTTATTATTTACCATTCAGATTCAATAAACTGTTAAAGAAGCAATCACGGCAGCGCTCTCTTTTATTTTATTCTTTATTCTTCTTTAACCTTTTTGTACTTCTTCTTCAGGAGTACTACAACAGCACATCATACAAATACAAACACAGATACAAACATGTCAAAAATGCATGTTTACATGTGAGATGTGGCTCACAGTATTTCACAATTTCAGTATTTCACAAGGGCCTTGGTCTGTTACTCTTTTAACAGCAATAAAATTTCATTAAAAGCAAAAAACTTTGTGAACTATTATTACTTTTGGGGGGAAAGCCTGAAGCTCATGTTTTACTCATGATGTATCATCTGTATGATATATTTGTGGTTTATTATTGTTAAATTATAATTTCTCTTACAAATAAATTTTGTCTAGTTATTATTTATTTCATATTAATAAACATTTTTCCTAGAACAAATCCAAATCTTTCGTCTGAAAGGCTTGAAATACTCACCACTGACAGTATCACTGAATCTCTTCTGTATGGTATATGTGGTATTGCTAATCTTTAGCAGGTAAAGTCCAGAGTGTTCACTGTTGGAGTTGTTAATGGTGAGATCTGCATTTTTAGTATTTAGATGCAGTTTATTTTTGAATCTCTCATCACTGTAGTTGTATGATATAAATTTGCTCTTTCCATCAATTTCTGCTATGGTGATACTTTGAGGTCCAAATATCCACATTACTTGATAATCTTTTTGTATTTCAGTGACACCTTACTTGAAGTAAAGACAACATAAACACATGTTTATAACTCACCAGCCAGAGAATACAAACTCAAAGAAAACAAAATAAGCGTTTGCAACATTATCTCAAATATAACTTGAAATAAAACCACTAATATCTGTAAATACTCAGAGGCAAAGAAACTCTTCAGTCTGGGAGGATAATGCTGTGTGTGCCACAGTTCATGAGCGTGACCATAAACGTCAAGATGCTTCACACGCGAGCCAGTCACATCATACAGTCTATGAAACCTAACATCTATGAAATCTATGTAATAAGTTGATTATTGAAGTCCTGATGGTCTCTTGTTCTGCTGAAAGGCTTTAATCTTGACTCATTGTAAGAAAGCTTTTTACGACTTTTAACTCATAAACACTGAATGTAGGGAACGAGACACTGCATCCTCTAGGGGTCGCTATGGGGAACAGTATACCCATGCCGCCATGCTGAGGGGAGGACTAAGCACCAACTCTACCATTTCCACGGGAGTTGCCCCAGGGACGTTTAGACTGCTGTCTGTGACAGTACCCCTTATGGCCAAAGGCCTAAGCTGCATACACAACTTATTTGTTAGGGCCTCGGCCCAGGGTAGAGCTGAAGGCTTTTGGAATCACTGTTTTATGGTTGTTTTTTTGTTAGTTGTTTAGTTTAGTTGTTATTATTATTATTATTATTATTATTTTTTAACATACTGTTTTGTGACCCATGGAGTTTATTTTCTACTCAAAATGATCCATTCATAATCAAACACTATTCACTGATGTTTACCGTCATTGTGTGTGGAGTAGCAAGTATTGAGGTCTCTGTATTCATTTGCCTTTTTATTTAATTGAGTGGGCATCAGTGTTAATTTCGTTGACTAAATATTTTCGTCATTATTTTCGTCACGAATATATTTTTGCGGACGAAAACGAAACGAAAACTTAAAAAGAAGGCACTGATGAAGACTAAAACTATGACTAAATTGATTGACATTATCGTCAACGAATAAAGGACGAGACGAAAATAGACTGTGACGAAAATCAGCAGACGGGAGAGATGCGAGGAATGAACAAAAGAACCGGCAAAACGGAACAGGCGAGACTGCATGAGAGAAGAGAACCAATCCGAGCCTGACTTATTGAGACGTGAAGCGAAGGTATTCAGTTTTTAAATGAGCTCCCGGGAAGACGGCATTCGAAGAGGTGATGTCTAAAAGAGCGACAAAATGTCCACAGCTCACTTCACGTTTGATGACGAACAAAACAAAACAAAGTGTAAAGCATGCATAGCGCTCATTCGTGGCAAGAACACAACCAATTTGAAAAGACATTTACAGACGAGCCACCTGGACATTTTCTCAAATGTAATTTCACAACGATGTTCTTTTGTTTATTGAGCTAAGCAAAATTGGAAGACTGCAGTGCGTAGATGTTGTAGCATTAAATATTACGAAACTGAAAAGTACTGTAAAATAGACCCTTCTTCAAGTTAGATGAGAGCACAATACTAATACGTAAAATTATGATACATACATTTGATTAATACTAATGTTTAGTATATTTTATAATGTTCTGCTTGTTGACAATATCACAAATATTTCTATATTAGTCATGTGAAACGTGAATATTCACATCCTAGTATTTAAAACATACAATATTGCTAGACAAATGAATACCTTATAAAATCTTGTTACTTTTTTTATCCACCCAACTTATTAAATATTTACTTTAAATTTATGCACTTATTGTTCAGCTCAGCTGTAAGCTTTAAGGTCCTGGACCTAACTTTATTTTTCTTTTATTGATGGTCAATTGGCAGCTAGTAATTGTTTACATTATCATGACAGTGTTTGTTGCTGCATAAAAGCTTTTGAATCGAAATAAAGACATAGTTGTGTTGAAATAAAGTTGAATTTGTGTTTTATATATTTTGGTTAAGTTTGTTTCCTATACCAGCTGTAAAAAATTGTCAAGTAAATCTGTTATTGATTTTAGTCTTATTTTAGTCGACTAAAATACCAAGCAATTTTAGTCGACTAAAATAAGACTAAAATTAAAACAAATCAGATGACTAAAACTTGACAAAAACTAAAAAGAATTATAGTCAAAAGACTAAGACTAAAACTAAATTAAAATTTCGTGTCAAAATTAACACTTAAAATGATAACAGCCTGTCTACATGCCTAGTTCCATGTTTGCAAGTGAACCACATGCTGTAATAGCATGGTTGTTTACCAGTGTTACCTTTTTAAAGTAAATTGTATAGACTCATAGATTTTATGTAATGCAGACATACAATCATAAAATCATATATTTTAAGTTTTACTTAAAATATATGAGTGCAAAATTTGCAAAAGAAAGAACATTTTTACATTTTTTTTTACAGTGATAAGCATTGCATAATGTAAAATTTACAAACAAAGAGTCAACAAAATCAACTGGGAATTTCCAAGTAAACTTAACCTAAACACGTCTAATTAAACCTACTTATACTTATGTTTAGGCTTTTACTTGGCAAATGTTTGTAAATGTACTAGCCTTTTCTAAGTGAAAAATCTTTCCAAGCTTTTTTCAAGTAAATCCTACTCCACATTTTTTACAGTGTAGGCGGATGTGGTACCATCTTGATCGAATTCACACAGTATACCCACCCTTTAACTTCCTGAAACAAACACTTTTTTTTTATGCAATTTTATATAAAACTTAAATGATTGAAAAAAAATGATAATTCTAAAGTTACATTTTACAAACCTGTTGAACATTAAATTTTATGAAAAATAAATTAAAAGGGGCCTTTTTGTATACAGTACGGTGAATATATAACATTAGGTTGTTAAACATTTCATGACACTGAAAATATTTATACACTCCATATGGATAAATGTATCCTTGTCTACACTGCTTTGATCCAAAATACATTTATACACTTAAAGTGTCTTTCTAGAAAACAAAATATTTTCTTACAAGCT
This sequence comes from Carassius auratus, assembly GCF_003368295.1. Taxonomy (NCBI): domain Eukaryota; kingdom Metazoa; phylum Chordata; class Actinopteri; order Cypriniformes; family Cyprinidae; genus Carassius; species Carassius auratus. The sequence continues at coordinate 438,914 of NW_020528391.1, forward strand.
TAGGTGAATTCTTCTGATACATTATCAAATGCAATCTCATTAGGGGTAACAGGTGCATTAGAGCTAACATTAGCACCAAGCTAAGACTTTTTATAAAATTAATAGTACGTTTTACTCAAATCTCACTTCAGTTCAGCATCAAATGTTTGTAATAACTTATTTATAGTTTTTATACTAAACTACCAGCTTTGCATTTCTCATGAAAATTTTCTTTATTGTTAAGAAAACACCCCAAATCTCATTAAAATAACATACAAACCATATACTACTGTAATTGTGTGTTAAACATAGGGCCCTATGAAATCAGCTTTATTTTTTTCCCAAATTTCGTTCTAATTTTTCTAGAATCCTTTTTAATGGTTAAATTACATTTCATTATCAAAAAGCATGTCTAATGAAAATTCACATCACATTAAATACCTTTTAGCTTGTGATGGTGTTTCATCACTGAAGGACACATGTAGGCCCACATTTTCACTAACAATAACGAAAAGTCTCATTCTCAGTCTCATTTGAAGAGGCTTCATTCAGATGGTAATTAGAATAAGTACAATTTAACAGACAGTTTATTTTATCAATTTGAACAAAAACATGTTCTACTCTTCTGAGTTAGAGCAACAAAAACAAAAACTACGTTGTGAGACCTGGCAGATCCCCAATGTTTAAATACCTCAGCTAACCGACTGTTGTCACTATCCGCATTGCTGTGACATGACTAATGCCTTTTCATTTCAGAGAAATGTAATGTTGTAACTGAGGTGCAAACAATGTCTTTATTCGACTCTGGACTCTAGAGAAGTGCTTGAATTTTATAAACTGTTATAGAGGAAGGAACACATCATTTTATCCCTTTTTACACCCGCCACTGAACTTTTATGATTACAGTAACAGACTCAGTCTTACCTCTGTTTCACTGAGACGCTCATCTCAGACAGAGAGTCCTTTCCTCGCTCCTCTGACATACTGCAGATAAACTGCCGTTGAAAAACAGCACTGTTATCTTTGTGTTGAAGACATTCAGATGCTCAGCACAACCTGCACATGAAGTGAAAAAATTGACAAGTGTTGAGTTGGCAACAAACAAGCTGTAAAAAAAAGAACACAGGCTCTGAAACTAATCTGTTAATATTACATTATATTACATTACATTTAGTCATTTAGCAGACACTTTTATCCAAAGTGACTTATAAATGAGGACAATGGAAGCAATCAAAAACAACAAAAGAGCAATGATATATAAGTGCTACAACAAGTCTCCTATTACATTTCCTGTAACAATTTCAGACAACTCTTCATAATATATAAGTATAAATGTAGAAACATAACTACATCATTTTTACATTATTTTAGCATTGGACATATTACAGAGGGGGAAACTGAACTTTCTGTGCAGTTTTATATATTTTGGACTCACTTTTACGCAACGAATTAACAATTATTATACAGCATTGGATAATTACGTCAGAATGCATTTTATTAATTTCAACTGCTAAGTGAACTGAAACATTCTCTTTAATCACTGGTGATTTATTACATTCTCTTCTGAACCAAATTAAAAGACATTAGCAACATTCACCACATGCTTTTCCGCCTACTAGACTAACCGAGACTTGTAATGGCAGTTGTATACTGTTTTTTTTTTTTTTTCTCTTGTTGGTCTGACTGCTTCTATTGTTCTCATTTGTAAGTCGCTTTGGATAAAAGCATCTGCTAAATGATTAAATGTAAATGTAATCTTGTCAAAATATCACAAATATCAATAGCCACTATGGCTGTGGCTGCATATAGGCTGAAATCTACCAGTTATTGTTGTTAAAAAAACAAAAAAAAAACATAAAGTGTTAGGTAAGATTATACAAAGATGCCAAAATATGCATACAGACAAATCTGACCATGCTATAAAGAAAATACAAAGTAGGAGACAAAGTAATAATTTATTTCTAACAAAAAATTGGTACAGAATGTTTCCAAACAGTTATTAATAAACAATAAACCCAACAAAGTAGCATGTTACAGACCTTTTTTTTGTTTGGAATCATCAACAAATCTTGCTGAAGGACTTTGATCTGTCTTTGAAGTGTGTGTGTGTGTGTGTGTGTGTGTGTGTGTGTGTGTGTGTGTGTGTGTGTGTCTCTGTGTGTGTGTGTGTGTGTGTGTGTGCGCAGTGGCTGATTGGCACAAAAATAAGCTCAGTTAATGGCTGATTCAATATTTTAGTTTTGTATGTATGTTTGGTTTTGTATATTTGGTCGTCTATATTCAATGCTTTGTTTATGTGTGCAGTGTTTGTGTGTGTGTGTTTGCCACATAGAGAATGTTGTGTATGCTCTCCCCTTCAGCTGTGTGTATGTATAATCTGCATTGGGTTGAATTTATTGATTTTTAATGGACAAATAAAAAATGCTTTGAATTTGAGTATTTCTCAATCATTATGGGTGGCCATTTGTAAAGCCATAATGAAGGTGTTTTTTTTTTTTGTTTTTTTGTTTTTTAATCACTTAAAATCAATTCTATTTTTGGTATCTGTGTTCAGGTGGCAAACAAAAAAGTCGTGTACTGCTCAGATTAAGAAACGAAAAACAAGCATATGTTTTATTTTATTTAATATTCACAATATGGTATAAAGCACATATTAAGTTATTGTGGTCAATCAATCCATTGTGATGGAACAGATTCACAGAGAGTTTGATCATTGCTCTGTGCTGAAACATGTGTAAACTACCTCTGTCATTTCAGATTCCTGTAAGAAACACAAAGATCATAATCATTCGCCTTGCACCTGAGAATCATTTTCAAAACACGTGCTGATTTAATACAAGTCAGTGTTTCTTGCACTAAATGATTTATTTATTTTTGTATTGTAATGGAGGAGTCTCTGTTAGGGCTGCAGGATGTGTCGTTTAAGCATCGATATCTCGATGTACGAATCCACGATAGTCACATCGCAGGATGTGCGATGTAGGCTCTCATAGTTGATCCATTATTCATTAACTGTATGGGCCAGAGAGCACGCGCGCGCGCGAGAGAGAGAGAGAGAGAGAGAGAGAGAGAGAGAGAGAGAGAGAGAGAGAGAGAGAGAGAGAGAGAGAGAGAGAGAGAGAGAGAGAGAGAGAGAGAGAGAGAGAGAGAGAGAGAGAGAGAGAGAGAGAGAGAGAGAGAGAGAGAGAGAGAGAGAGAGAGAGAGAGAGAGAGAGAGAGAGAGAGAGAGAGAGAGAGAGAGAGAGAGAGAGAGAGAGAGAGAGAGAGAGAGAGAGAGAGAGAGAGAGAGAGAGAGAGAGAGAGAGAGAGAGAGAGAGAGAGAGAGAGAGAGAGAGAGAGAGAGAGAGAGAGAGAGAGAGCGAGCGAACGCGCAGCCGGCGACACACTAGATGCGTGGCGCAAGCGTCTCAGCTGCGTGGCATGTCCGTTTTTAATTCGGCTCCCTAACAGATTAGAGCTTGCAGACTGGCTGCGTGAGACGCGCGTCTCAGGTGCGGCCCGACCCGCGCGGAAAACACGTGCATGCTGGAAATAGAACCAACGCCTATTTTTCACGTGACACGCAAGCGTGCTGGAAGCGTTTCCAGGAAAAATATAATAGGAAAATATGTTTATATGTCATTTTGTACACAGATTCATATTAATTCATGACACTTAGATGTTTGAAAATCTATAGACCTTTTTCTTCGCTTGTCCATGGAGGGCGCCATAGCGGCGAGTGACTTCCTGTAGGATGCTTCGAACTTCCGTTTACCAACTGTCAAGTTACGTTAGTGTAATGGCGAATCGCGGAGGCTCTGGGAAATGTTGTGCTGCTAAAGGCTGTCACAACAGCTATAGGAAGCTCAAAACTTTTCTTGATCAAGAGTGTTATGATCACAAGCCAACAATAAGAGCAGAATGTAAATGCCCAAGACCATTTAAATTGCACAAGATGCCATCCGACGACGACGGTAAAAGACATTGGCTCGCAGCACTTAATTTGAAATGCCCGCCTCGTAACGTCCATGTATGCTCATTCCACTTTGTGGACAGACAACCAACGACAGAAAATCCATATCCTGAACTTTGGCTTGGATATGATCGTCCATTAAGTAAGAAGAGAAGACGACGAACGTGGCCGGACGAAGGTGAGAATATTTACTAACGTTATTTACACGGCTAACGTGCTATTAGGTCTGCACAATTAATGGAAAAAATGCAGCTTATGATACAATCATTTTAGTATGTAAGAAGACCAAGTTCTCATGATGTGTACTTAAACATTTTTTAAGAGACCAGCGTTTCATTCAGCATTTAAGTGTATTCAATATTTAATATATATTCAGCATTAATGTATGTGTTATGAAAACTAAATTTTGTTGCAGTAGCTTCAGTGTTATCAAATATGATAGTCACAAATGAGCACTGGTTTATTAAATATATTTATAGAATCGGCTCATTAATTGTTCTGACTCATGTAACTTATATATTTTGGCAGCAGAGTTTACCAGCTGTAAATGTATAGGACCTTAAGGCTTGGTTTTACAGACAGGGATTAAACTAAGCCAGGATTGGGCCATAGTTCAATCAGGACATTAAAGTTTTTTTTATTTTATTTTATTTTTTATAAACGCGCCTTAGAAATTACATTACTGGTAAGCATCTTGAGACAAAACAAAGGCACTGATATCAGTGTGTCAGTGTCAGTTTCTTTCAGTGGAGAGTTCACCATATTGCAGCTCAAATCACAACATTTAACAAAATAATACCTAAACGTAGTTGTTCATAAACTCATTTTGGTTTACAAAATTTGGAAAGTCAGCATTTTGTCTTTCATACAATGCCAATTAAAAGTGTGTTAGTGCTAAACCAGAATTCTGCATTTTATATCCTAAAATTAATTAGTTAATACATTTTTTGTAATTAATCATTTTCTAAAAATAGAAACTCACCCTGTACCATATAATAACCCATATGATTTTAGATGCTTCACTGTATAATGCCTTTTCTGTATTTACAGGAGCTGGTGTTAACCCAGAGCAGCATGGAATGGATGAAATGAGACCTGTAGAAGAGAGTCTTGCATCTGTCCCCAGTCCCAAGCAAACAGATGTTGATGACAGCAGCTGTACATCGAAAACCTTTACCTCTGTTGGAACACAGTGGGAAGACCACATCTTCGAGGAGCATTGTTATATTAAGAGACAACACAGTATAACTTATGTAAACCAGTCAACGCAGTGCGATACATTCAAGCCTCTAACTCTGATGAATGACTATGACTCAAATCTCTACACTGGGCTCCCTCTCCACACATTTCATACCCTTGTAGCTGTTCTGCGTCCCCATGAGAATCTGGCTTACCAGACTGAAATTGAACAGCAAATCTTGCTCACACTAATGAAGCTGAAATTAAACCTTTTGATAGAAGATCTTGCCATTCGATTCCGTATATCAGTGAGTCAAGTGAGCAGAATAATTTCTTTTTGGATTGACACCATGGCTGCAGTCTTGAAGGAACTGATACCATGGCTTCCCAAAGAAACAATCAGGGCCACAACACCAGAGGCATACAAGCAACATTATCCCAATGTTACCTGTATCTTAGACTGCAGTGAAAGTGAAGTCCAAAGACCAGGGAACCTAGACTCAAGGTCTGAATCATACAGCCACTACTATGCTTGCAACACCATCAAGTATTTAGTGGCTATTGCACCATGTGGTCTAGTAATGTTTATATCTGCAGCATATGGGGGACGCTGTAGTGACAAATTCATCACGTGTGATTCTGGCATTCTCGAATACCTCCATCCAGGAGATGAAGTGATGGTGGACAGGGGTTTTTTGATTAGAGACTTGTTGTTTGAAAGAAAAGTCAATATGATAATTCCTCACTTTGCCAACAAAATGCAGCTAACAGAAGAAAAAGTCACATGTAGCCGCAGGATTGCAAATGTAAGGATACATGTTGAACGTGCAATTAGGAGACTGAAAGTATACAAGGTGTTATCACAAACCTTGCCTATCACCCTTATGCCAAAGATAGATAAAATTCTGCGTATATGTGCAGCTTTAGTGAATTTGCGTGGTGATCTGATCCGTGAAGCAGATAAATAAGTTATTTTAAAATGAAATGTTGATTTCATTAACTCTCCCTCATGATTTATTTTGGAGAATGTTGGTTATCAGACAGTTGATAGTAATCAGACTTCCATAGTCTTTTGGTTACCATCAACTGTCCGGTTACCAACATTCTCCAAAATAAATCATTGATCATCAGAAGAAAAAAAAACTATACAAGTTTGGACTGACATGACGGTGAGAAAATAATGACAAGATTTTCATTTCTGGATTAACTTTTCATCTGATGCTCACACTGCTGCATTAGTCATGTACATATATGTATAAATGTGTTTAATAACTACTTGACATTGGAACTTCTCAAAAATCCATCTCAGTGTGTTTTCTGTTTCCTTGTGCTATGTACATATATACACTTTAATATAAATAAATTACACACAAGACTTTCCAAGTGTAAACCCTGTAAACAAGAAAATATCAAATACATAAAAAAAAAAATTGAAACTTGCCTTGACACAATAAAAAAAAATTATCCTCCATGTCAGCATCTGTACAGTTTTTTAAAACGGTTAATCTTTGTTCACCAGTAGGTTAAGCCTTTTTGACTATATGTAAGTTTTTGTCATTCAGTTTGAGTCATCCAGCAGTGAATTCATCCACTACTCTAGGAAGCATCACTGAGAAGTAAAAGCCTCTTAGTCGAGTAACCTGGTCTGTTAAATACTCTGCATCGTATGGTACATTTATCAGAATGTGTTCCTTTGGAGACCAGACAAACAGTTTTGCCATTCTCAGCCCTGTACAAAACATGCCTAATTGTATTTGTCTGTAGAAGCCCCTGACTCCATTCTTCTGTAATTCAGGCTTGCCATCAACCAATTTGATGTCACTATTATTTATGGTGAAATGGTCTGCTAGAGAGGTGGTGTTGTTCTTGGAAACGGGACACTTTATTTCCAGTAGTTCCATACCATTTATTATGCCATCAGGGCTTGCAGACAGCCATGGTTCTGCCAGGCTGACCCTGATACCTGAGTGGGAGACCTGTAGACCTTTTTCTACAAGAAAGCTACAAGCTATTGCCTCTTTCTCATTTCCATACTTTGTAGCCGCATTACCCCGAAAGGTAGGAAAGAGATGCTCTCTCATGAATTTATCAGGATTTGTTGTTGCTCGCACTGGTACACTTTTAGCTGAACTAGCAGTGATCCTGGGCTGTCTTGCACTATGCCACACCTCTGACAAACTCTGATTTTGTGTTTGCATCTCCAATTCAGCTGCCTGGTCAAAGTTCAGTTCTATGTATTTGCTGTAAAATGCTTTACATTTACAGCAAGTCAAAGTCTCTCCATGTGGCTGGTGGACTTCTAAGCTCTCAGTGTCATCTCCTTGCACTGATACATTGGCAGTGTAGCATTTTTCCAAAAGACTGTTTTTTAATTCAAAAAGTGGTTTTGTGGCTGAAGAACTGACTCTCTCCCTGAAATCTTGATGTGTGTCATAGCTTGGTGTAGATGGTAGCCTTTCTCCCTCTCTTGTTGAAGAGGCACCATGTACATCCTCAGCTTTGTGACGTCTAAAGGTCATCTGACTGATTCTTTTCTGTTCAAGGTTTCTTCTGGTTCCTGCATTCCACCTACACTGCTCATCAGTGCAAGATAGCCCTGTCATACCACTGACCACTGCATTTTGCACCTTTCAAAAACCAGAACATAGTTTACTTTATTATTAACAATACATTACCATAAGCACTTTTTTAGAGCTAAACAATTTAGTTATAACTGAAATGTATAATTGGTTAAATATTGCTCTAAAAATAAGTCTACATTGTATCACGCAGTCAGTCCTTGTAGTGGACAGGTGTTTTGCCATATTATTACCCCCTAGTATTGTTAGGTTTGCGTTTAGCTACATTAGAAGTTTTGCTGTATTTATAAATACCCACCTTCCACAACACAGCAGCAGCATGACTACAAGACCTGCCAGGACCAGCTACACAGGAGCATCCAGCTGTTTCCACTACTCCGTTATTTTGTAACATAACCCACGCGATGTGATTTGGTTTATTAATAGCCTGACTCGGCTCTACCTCTGCTTTCAGTAATGTGAACTGCTGATGTTTATGGCAAAGAATTCGTCCAATTTTGTTACTGTGTAGATAACTGTATGCTTTGGTACTTTTATAATTTCTAAGTTCCTCGCCATCCACACCCTCAGACAAAACAAGATAATTTAATATATCAACATATGTGACTGCTGGCCATTGTTTCATATCATCAAACCAGGAGGTGGCGCTGGTCAACTTCGTAGGATGTGGAACAGACAAAGTTACATTGTTTACGGTTTTTGTTAAATAGCCTTGGCCATGCTGCCACCGCGAACTAATGTTACCGTTGCTTGTTGACATTATGGACGTTAAAAGTAAGTAAAACCGATTACAACTGTGGTTTCAGAAAGGTCCAAAAACTCTGTAAACGGCTAATTAAACGCATCTAGTTGCGAACCGGAAGTTCGAAGCATCCAACATACGCGTACGCGCAAAGCATAATGGGTAATTTCGCGTTCCATGAAAAAGGTCTATAGGTTGACATATATCCAGATATGAATGTAATTAAAAAAATTAATTAATAATTATCGATTTTCAAATATCGCACCTGTCACCGGCCTGAGAGAAAGATCGCGCGCAAGAGAGAGCGAGAGAGAGAGGGCCCAGGCCGCACACTCAATGTCTTCAAACAACACAAGCGCTGTCTTGCTCTCTCTCCCTCGCGCATATTAATCAATTGACACGATGGTGTCGATGTTTAAATAGTTTAAAATGAGAATGTAAGTGTGCTCACCCCATTTTTGTTTGTAAGAAAAAATTAGATTTAATATCGCAATATATATCGCAGAAAAATAAAATATCGCAATGTATTTTTTTCCCAATATCGTGAAGCCCTAGTCTCTGTGTCTTTTATGCTTTTAAGACTTTTATCATAAAATTTTAGAGTGCAAATTTATCAACATTTTAGTACCAGCAAGCAGTCACAAAACAACTGTAGAAACCATCAAACATGTTCAACTTCAGATAACAACAGTTAGCACAGGAAGCATGACATATGTGGAATAAAGTAACATAATATGCGGCATGCTATTTCACAAACTTGTTAAACATATTTGGTATTTAATAGTATTTAACACTTACCATAATTTGTCCAATCTGTTTGTGGAGTGATTGAGGAGTCTCATATTCATGGTTCTGAGCTGAAATGATGTTCAGTCAAAATATGTATTTTTTTGATTCAGATGTATTTGTATTTTATTTTTGCAGATGGTTAAGTTTTAAGTGCACCTACTGTACCTGCATCTTTGTGTCCCCTGCACACACAAAACATCCAAATGAAAATCATATACACCAGAGATCCAGCAGCAGCTGAGATCAGCACTATCACAGATTCACTGAGGAACGGAGGAGCTGAAGACTGTGCTGCAGCAACGGCTAAAGAGAGACAGACATTAGTGCAAGTCAATGTATCAGACACCTGGAAAACAAGATTTTAAATCCTCTAAACGATTTCAATAGTACATGATCACCTTACTTGAAGTAAAGACAACATAAACACATGTTTATAACTCACCAGCCAGAGAATACAAACTCAAAGAGAACAAAATAAGCAACATTATCTCCAATATAACTTGAGGTAAAACCACTAAAATATCTGTAAATACTCGGAGGCAAAGAAACTCTTCTGGGAGAATAATGCTGTGTGTGCCACAGTTCATGAGCGTGACCATAAACGTCAAGATGCTTCACACGCAAACCAGTCACATCATACAGTCTATGAAACCTAACATTTATGAAATCTATGTAATAAATTGATTATTGTGATCAAAATAGTTAATATACATATAGGATCTTTTAATGGTGCATGTTTTGAGATTTCTCCAGTTGTTGCTAATGCCAAGTTTTAACCAGTTATATTTAAGAAACAATATCTGTAATAACTTTGGCATAAAATATATATTCACTTTACTGATGTTTGTATGGCACCTGACCAAAGTTCATACATTTGTTGATATGATCATAAGTAGCACTATTTCATGAATTCGTTATTCATTTCTGAGACGTCATTTCACACTGCCTAAACATTTGACACTTTAAGGGCCAATGTGCAACAACTCCCTGCAGAAATACATATGACTGTCATTTCCAGCAAACACAACCACATCATTATTATTATTTATTTATAAAGACATTTTAAAATGATGGAATCAAATATAGTCTAGTCTTGACATGCATGGTGCAGTATTTTCTACAGTAGCTTATTGAATGTTCGACTCTCTCTCTCTCTCTCTCTCTCTCTCTCTCACACTTCTCACTTCACACAGAAGCAACACTCTGTAGCTCAAGTTGACAGTCTATTTCTGGCCTTCCAACTTTTAAAACCAATGGCAGTAACGGATAGATACTGACCTCACAACAGCAGCCACAAACAGAGCAAATACTTTTTTTATGATTTAAAACACCCCAATACTATAACAAAACTGTTTAAACTCTTTTAAAAGTTTTTTAGTAGTTACACTGTAAAAAATTTCCTGTAGAAATTACAGTAACTTACTGGCAGCAGTTTGCCAGTAACATACTGTAAATTAAACTTACAGTAAAAATACTGTATTCATATTTACAGTATACCATTTAACTTTCTGTAAATGTATTTGCAGTAATATATTTTTTACTGTAAAACACAATTATGTTTTTTTCTCCTTTTATATATTTTAATACAATAAAATATTACTTTACACTGTGAAATTTACTGTAATTGGTTCACTTTTATTATGTATTGTAAAACTTTACAAATTATTGTATTTCAACAGGTCTCATGTCTCAGTAGTAAAAACTATAAAAAGAAACAAAAGACTGTTTAACTTCTTTTATTGGTTTAATAGTTAAATTGTAATACTTGAAATAACATTTTAATATTCTTGCAGATTGTACTTTCAGTTTTCCAAAAACTTGAATACATTTCATTTATACATAAAAGTTTCATATTAAGAGCATTTTAAAACAACAGACATGAACAGATTCAGTCATAAGAACAATCTTGAAAATTTACAAATTCAGAAAACTCCTGTGCAGAACGTATTTGCTCTTAGTAGCTTAATAGTTTTGCCAGCTGAAATCCAGAAACTCCTTAAAGGGATAGTTCACCCAAAAATCAGAATTAGGTCATTAATAACTTACCCTCATGTCGTTCCAAACCCGTGAGACTTCCGTTTATCTTCAGAACACAGTTTAAGATATTTTAGATTTAGTCCGAGAGCTCTCAGTCCCTCCATTGAAGCTGTGTGTATGGTATACTGTCCATGTCCAAAAAGGTAAGAAAAACATCATCAAAGTAGATGATAATAGAATAGATGAAAAATAGAATTTTTTGAAGCGTCGAAAATACATTTTGGCAAAAACTACGACTTTATTCAGCATTGTCTTCTCTTCCGGGTCTGTTGTGAGACAGCTCAAAACAAAGCAGTTTGTGATATCCAGTTCATGAATCATTCGATGTAACAGGATCTTTTTGAACCAGTTCACCAAATCAAACTGAATCGTTTTATACTGTTCGCGTCTCCAATACGCATTAATTTACAAATTACTTAAGCTGTTAACTTTTTTAATGTGGCTGACTCGAGAACGAGTCAGTATTTTGTTCATTATCTGGCTCAGCTCGGTGTTCATCTTCAGTTCTCTCTTCACAGCAGTTCAGTCAGTGTACTGTTTGAGTAAATGAATTACTCCGGGATATTGGTTTGTTTGAACTCAGAAGTGTCAGCCACATTAAAAAAAGTTAACAGTTTAAGTAATTTGTGGATTAATGGGTATTGGAGATGCGAACTGTTTAAAATGATTCAGTTCGATTTGGTGAACTGGTTCAAAAGGATCCAATTAGATGGAGTGATTCGTTCGCGAACCGGATATCACAAACTGCTTTGTTTTGAACTCTCTCTCACAACAGACACGGAAGAGAAGACAATGCTGAATAAAGTCGTAGTTTTTGCTATTTTTGGACCAAAACGTATTTTCGATGCTTCAAAAAATTCTAACTGACCCTCTGATGTCACATGGACTACTTTGATGATGTTTTTCTTACCTTTCTGGACATGGACAGCAGACCGAACACACAGCTTCAATGGAGGGACAGAGGAGATAAATGGAGGTCTCACGGGTTTGGAACGACATGAGGGTGAGTTATTAATGGGTGAATTAATTTTTTGGGTGAACTATCCCTTTAATGAAGGAGGATACATGAGGGTTCAGACCAGAGTTCTTCCTTTGCACCATCTTCCCACTTCTTTTGATGACGTGGAACTTTGAGGAGCACTTGCTGTTGTCAGGGTTAACATTTAACCTTTACATAACAGAAAAAAAAGTTAGATCATTTGATGTGAAAAATGTCTAACAAAACAACCAAATACTCACAACACAACCAAATACAGAAATGCACTGCAAATGGCACAGAACACAATGGAAATATTTCCAGGGGACCCAATATGTCACGAACCCGGATGGAGCATGTTTAGTACTCAACGTCTACTTTTGTTTTCTTGCAAAAAATACAGAGATTACATATTTATGACATACAACTTTATATACAATATAAAAAAATGTAAAAAGAACATGAGGGTAAGATATAAATCTATACATTAGTAACATTGTAAAAATTGTAATGTTATGTTTAAATAAGTTTCATAGGTAAGAAATGTAAGGTAATGTAGGGTCCAAAGATGAAACAGCTAATTTTAAAGTTGAGACACACACAGATAAATAAAGCATATTACGAAAACTTTTTTGTATAAAATGTATTTATTTGCAACAGTTATGTTAACAGCAATAATAAGACATTTATGTCCTAAGTACAGCTATTAAACTGATAGACACCATGCTGCTTTGTCACGAGAACATCCCAGGTTAAAATAATGAGGAAATTACGTTGGCTAAATCCGAAATCGCCCTTAACACTCATTCACTCATTTCTACATTAGTCCACTAATACGGTTCACTTGAAGCTGTGAATGAAAACGAGTGAGTGAATTAGGACAGCCGTTGGTCGCGCATTGGATGTACACAGTCGGTTTCGTCACTTACTGGGGTCCCCTGAAAACATTTCCATTATGTTCTGTGCCATTTGCGGCGCATTTTCGCGAACGAGATTATGTTATTCTCCCGATGCTGATGTACAGAACAAATGTTACATTTGAAGTAGACATATTTTTCTCTTGGTTGTTTAGTTTCCTTAACTTTATGTGTTTGCGGTAACGTTAAATGTGAGACTGAGGGGCGGAGAGGCTTTGGAAAGTGTATGGGCATTCAGGAACTGCACACGAAAACCTTAAATTCGCCGTGTTTTTATGCCCTTTGGCATGATTAAATAAAGGCGTATAATGTCTCCACAGAGACGCCAGTGTTTGCACACGACACGAACATTGCAGGTTTTACTCTAGCACTACAAGCATGACGTGCATTTATATGGGGTAATCAGTTAACAGCAAGCGATAATAGCGGGAAAAAATCTGACTGACTTTAAGCTAAATCCACGAAAGCTTTGTTGTTCGGCTAACAGTTCACATGAACACTCACCAGCTCCTGGAGTGGTCAAACCCAAGGCAGAGACCCGTTAATGTCCATATTTTGACGGTGAAACGTTCAGAAAAGGGAAAGAAAGGAAAGAAATATGAATGTTTGAACAGTGTCACCACAACTCTCTCTAGCTCTCTTCACAGCATAAATGTGAGGTGACTGCGCGCCGTTCAGTGGCAGCGTTTTTTTTTATTTATATTTTTGTTTTAGTTAAACCAAAGATATAATATATTTAAAGTAAAAGAAGTAATATTTGTACCCACCTTTGCATCTGACTGGTTCTTTTCGCATCTGTGTGTCTTGTTTTCTTCTTTCTCCAAGTGGGAAATAAAACTTGATCTGTGATTGGTCAGGTTTCGCGCTAATTTTTTCTTTACTGTATTTAGATTTACAGTAAATTAAAAATACTGTAATTTAGTGTCGCCAAGAGGGTATTCCCCAAAATGTAACTTTAAAATACAGTAATATGCTGTATAACTGTATTACAGTAAAATACAGTTCATTTTACAGTTAAATACTGTTAAATTTACAGACATTTCTAACAGTGTATAGCCTTATTTCACAGACTAAAATAGTCGTTTGAATAAATCAGCATCTTCTTTGGCTTCAGATCTCCAAACTGTGCTCTCGTCTTCTCGCCTCGTCGGCGTCAATGCCTCTCGTTTACCAATGAACCAAAACCCTACTCTATAGTATGCTATGGTTATATAATGTTGGTAGCACCTCTTGACAGAAAGAATTACAGTTTGTTGTGACTGGGTCCATGGCTTTTTAATTTCATGAAAGGTAACTATGTAATTAAGGTAACAAATAAATCGATGGCAGGGCAGTGTTTGTGCTTTTCATTCATCTGGTAGACTTCATGCCATATGATTTATTCCTAGCACTGATCTATAAAATCCCCTTTCACTCAGAGCACTGTAAAAAGAAAACTGCCATACACAAACACGTCCCAGGATTAATGCTGGTATGGGGACCTATGTTTCAGATCTCTTCACATACGACTGTCCCAGCACTGATCACTGTTGGGTCCTCTGCACATTTTAATGAGGGAATCTGAGCTGTGGATGGAAATTAAGTCATTAGTAAAAAGTGAATCCAGGACAGAGTTTGGGACACCACTGTGGTGCTCCAGTATTCAGGGTCAGATTTCTTAGACTGAAAATCTGTGACTGAGTTCATCACTGTGTGTTTGTGTGAAAATGAAATAAGAACAATATCATAATTTAATGCTGTCATCATACTATTTTCAAACCAGTGAACTGCTATCAGATAGATTTCCCCATGAAGGCCTTGGTTCAGACAAATATGTACTCTCCAGAACAGGGCCTGTCCAGACTCTGTCTTTGACACTAAAACACTTGATTTTCAGTTGATCTCAACACTAAAACAATATTATATAATATGAAATAATTAATTAAATTGGTAAATGAATTACCTATGACCACTAGATGATATCCCAACTCCATTTGCTAATTTGAAAACGTAACACATTGTAACTTATGAATGATGTGGACTACTGGCCTCACACGATTTTTACAGAGGTGGCCAAAGTAAATATGATGCTCAGGGGGCTCATAAACCATAGAGGCGCCCCTGAACAGAGTATTAGTAGACTGGTCGGATCAGGGTTAGAATAAGTTGACATACTTGCAAAGTTACTTATAGTCAGTATTTGTTGGGAGACCATCACAATAAAGAGTAGCAGATATTAATCAAACAGTCTACTAATATTTTAATGAGAGTTAGTTGACATGTAGCTGCAAAGTTACTTATTGTCAAACGAATGCTCAAAAGGGACAATCAAAATGAGGACACTAGAATTATATTGCTGAAGGGAAAGTATCAATAAGTGACATTAAAGTAATATAAGCTCAAGTTTATTGTAAAGTAAATGTAATGTAAAAGTCACAAAGATGCAGGGCTTAAGCAAAGGCATCTAAAGTCACTGATGTCAGTGCTGTTATCTGTTCAGTCTCTAGAGGGAGCTGTAGTTGTGTCATCTGCTTTAGCTGAGAGTTAAACACCCATCAGACTTCTAAAGTCAAGCAGGCCTACAAATATTGATGTTTTAACAAAGAATCAGTTTTACTTGTTCAGAATAATAATTCTAGAACATTTTTATTAGATTTTTTTCAGGCAGCCCTAATCAATTATGAAACATTTTAACGAAAAACAGAAAATAATATTTGAAATCATTCCATAACAGAATAAATACACAACTCAGTCTGTCATTTGAGTCAAATATCGCCTCTACCCTGCACTATTTTGTAAGTCGATGTGTGTTCAGTAAAGTATGTCAAATTGTTTGCTGAGTCCTGCTCTGTTATTTAACATCCATTAACATGTTTGCAAATCCACTTATGAGCCAGTGGTGAAATTGTAATTTTGTATCTCAATTTTGTTTTGTCCTGTAAATCCTTTTTATTTTATTTTATGTTTTATTTTTTATTTTTTTACCAGAACTTCCACTGTCTCCTCAGGAGGATGGTGGTTTTCTAATTTTATCAATAAAGCTTTTTACAATCCTTTCTGAGAGTTGTCATGAGTGAACTAATGTTAAAGGATTGAACCTTACTATCTGTGTCAGTCATTAACATGCTCACTCACCCAAAGCTCAATACTGTAACAACTTTATGCAGTTTCCTAAGCTTTTAGACCTATTGTTCAATGCAGAACTCAGTTTCTTTTCAATTACATTAAGATTCATGTTTATCCTCTCATCTAGACTGGGTCATAGGATCTCTAGAGTACAGAAGAAGAGACTGAGTAGCTGTGTCTCATTTAGGCTGGGTCCTCCGGAGGTCACATTTTAAGGCTGCATACATCATCAGGGAAGTTTCATTTAAGAAAAGTAACCATTCAATTTCAAAGTAAAAAATAAGTTATAGTATTTTAAACCTCACAAGCAATAACAGTCAATTACTTTTCTTAAATAAGACATATTCAATTATGTATACAGCCTTCAGATGCGACCCTAAATGTTTGTGTATTTGTGTGTGTGTGTGTGTGTATAACAGATTTTCTTCACTGGGGTCAATGACACATTGCTCTTTTGCTACAGTAGATCTTTTGTTGTGTCAGTGAATCTTGAGTGAACCCAACACTCTGTCACCAGTTTGTGGTTTGTCCCTCCTTGGACTTCTCTTGGTAAATTCACCTCTGCTGACCGGGAGCAACCCACCATCCTTACCGTTTTAGAGATACTCTGACCCAGTCTGGCCCTCTGACCAGCATCTCTTTATAACAGGTGTATGGAGTGTTTCAACAATAATTACATACATGTTTAAAACAGCAAAACTGACAATAATCTCCAGAATAATTATTTTTAAGTAATTTTAAACATTTCTTTCACAAATAAGAACCGTATAGTATTACAGCTGATGGATCAGAATGGTAATGCCATGATACTTTGTTGGCACCTTAGTACTTAGAATGGCGCTACGATTATACTATGGTACAAAAACATAGTGATGTGATGTTTTATTTTCTGTAATATTCTTTATTATTATTCATTGGTGGCCAGTTGAATTGAGATCAGTAAAACACATTAGACTGGATTCACCTGTTGTCAGCAGGGTAGCAAATATATTTCACATGTTTTTTTATAAATATGTTTTATGAGACAAAACTAGTGTTAAAAGCATTGTTTTCACAGACTGAAATTGTGATGGGTATTGAAGAGAGAGGACTCAAATGCGAGGGCAAAAATTACAGTCTTTAAATTAAACAAAGGAAAGCCACAGGAAATCCAACTAAGGAGTACAAAAGATGAGAACCAAGAAGACCCGAAGGCTGGGTATAAATAACACAGGAAACCTCTGTGGCTGGAACGACAGAAGGCTAGCGAGGCGGAGGCTTGACCAGGCTCAGGGGAGAACCGGGGATCAGAGCTCGCAGAGCGGGGGCGGTCGCGGCGTAGAACAGCAGGTAAGGTTCTGTGGGGTGCAATGGGTGAGCACAGAGATGTACAGGTACATGATAGCAGAAAACTAACTTAACCCTGACTAGACAGGACAGGATAGGACAAGACCAATTGCTAACGTAGGACGCCAAAGGCAACGGCTTCATTCGGAAGTAACAATCTGACAAAGAGACACGGGAACGAGAGGGTAAGAAGTAGCCAAATAACGAGGGCAGGATGAGAACCAGGTGGAGGGGGAAATTATCTTAATGAGAAGTGAAGACAGCTGTGACACAGGAAGCGAAGAGCGAGGGGAGACAGGAGGGGATAAACCAGCAGGGGGAGACAGAGAGAGAAAAGAAAGAGATAGAGACAGGATCATGACAAGGACCATGACAGTAACCCTCTCCTCAAAGAGCGCCTCCCGGCGCTCCAGCGGGGAATGCTGGCGAGACCGGAGGAAATCATCAATGAGCGAGGGGTCCAGGATATCCTTAGGGGAGACCCCAACTCCTCTCCTCAGGACCATACCCCTCCCAATCGACTAAATATTGGTGTCCACGACCCCCGACGCCGCCTATCTATGATTCTGCGGACGTGTAGACCGGGGAGTCTTCGATACGAACGGCAGAGAAGGACGTGGGAGGGGGGGGGAGCGAAGAGGCCGAGGGTTTAATGCAGGAGACGTGAAACACCGGGTGAACACGACAAAGATTCTGCGGCAACCGGGAGTTTGACGGCGACAGGGGTTAACGATCTTTGATAATGCGGAACGGCCCGATGAAGCGGGGGGCCAGTTTACGGAGTCAGACTGGAGGGGTAAATTAGATGTAGAAAGCCAAACCCTCTGACCCGCGACATAGCGAGGACTCTTGACACACGATCTATTAGCAGCCACGCACATGCGTCTCTTAGAACGACAAAGTGCGGATCTCACCCTCTTCCAGGTTCGCTTACAGAAAACCTTAAATTCGCCGTGTTTTTATGCCCTTTGGCATGATTAAATAAAGGCGTATAATGTCTCCACAGAGACGCCAGTGTTTGCACACGACACGAACATTGCAGGTTTTACTCTAGCACTACAAGCATGACGTGCATTTATATGGGGTAATCAGTTAACAGCAAGCGATAATAGCGGGAAAAAATCTGACTGACTTTAAGCTAAATCCACGAAAGCTTTGTTGTTCGGCTAACAGTTCACATGAACACTCACCAGCTCCTGGAGTGGTCAAACCCAAGGCAGAGACCCGTTAATGTCCATATTTTGACGGTGAAACGTTCAGAAAAGGGAAAGAAAGGAAAGAAATATGAATGTTTGAACAGTGTCACCACAACTCTCTCTAGCTCTCTTCACAGCATAAATGTGAGGTGACTGCGCGCCGTTCAGTGGCAGCGTTTTTTTTAATTTATATTTTTGTTTTAGTTAAACCAAAGATATAATATATTTAAAGTAAAAGAAGTAATATTTGTACCCACCTTTGCATCTGACTGGTTCTTTTCGCATCTGTGTGTCTTGTTATCTTCTTTCTCCAAGTGGGAAATAAAACTTGATCTGTGATTGGTCAGGTTTCGCGCTCATTTTTTCTTTACTGTATTTAGATTTACAGTAAATTAAAAATACTGTAATTTAGTGTCGCCAAGAGGGTATTCCCCAAAATGTAACTTTAAAATACAGTAATATGCTGTATAACTGTATTACAGTAAAATACAGTTCATTTTACAGTTAAATACTGTTAAATTTACAGACATTTCTAACAGTGTATAGCCTTATTTCACAGACTAAAATAGTCGTTTGAATAAATCAGCATCTTCTTTGGCTTCAGATCTCCAAACTGTGCTCTCGTCTTCTCGCCTCGTCGGCGTCAATGCCTCTCGTTTACCAATGAACCAAAACCCTACTCTATAGTATGCTATGGTTATATAATGTTGGTAGCACCTCTTGACAGAAAGAATTACAGTTTGTTGTGACTGGGTCCATGGCTTTTTAATTTCATGAAAGGTAACTATGTAATTAAGATAACAAATAAATCGATGGCAGGGCAGTGTTTATGCTTTTCATTCATCTGGTAGACTTCATGCCATATGATTTATTCCTAGCACTGATCTATAAAATCCCCTTTCACTCAGAGCACTGTAAAAAGAAAACTGCCATACACAAACACGTCCCAGGATTAATGCTGGTATGGGGACCTATGTTTCAGATCTCTTCATACGACTGTCCCAGCACTGATCACTGTTGTGTCCTCTGCACATTTTAATGAGGGAATCTGAGCTGTGGATGGAAATTAAGTCATTAGTAAAAAAGTGAATCCAGGACAGAGTTTGGGACACCACTGTGGTGCTCCAGTATTCAGGGTCAGATTTCTTAGACTGAAAATCTGTGACTGAGTTCATCACTGTGTGTTTGTGTGAAAATGAAATAAGAACAATATCATAATTTAATGCTGTCATCATACTATTTTCAAACCAGTGAACTGCTATCAGATAGATTTCCCCATGAAGGCCTTGGTTCAGACAAATATGTACTCTCCAGAACAGGGCCTGTCCAGACTCTGTCTTTGACACTAAAACACTTGATTTTCAGTTGATCTCAACACTAAAACAATATTATATAATATGAAATAATGAATTAAATTGGTAAATGAATTACCTATGACCACTAGATGATATCCCAACTCCATTTGCTAATTTGAAAACGTAACACATTGTAACTTATGAATGATGTGGACTACTGGCCTCACACGATTTTTACAGAGGTGCCAAAGTAAATATGATGCTCAGGGGGTCATAAACCATAGAGGCGCCCCTGAACAGAGTATTAGTAGACTGGTCGGATCAGGGTTAGAATAAGTTGACATACTTGCAAAGTTACTTATAGTCAGTATTTGCTGGGAGACCATCACAATAAAGAGTTAGCAGATATTAATCAAACAGTCTACTAATATTTTAATGAGAGTTAGTTGACATGTAGCTGCAAAGTTACTTATTGTCAAACGAATGCTCAAAGGGACAATCAAAATGAGGACACTAGAATTATATTGCTGAAGGGAAAGTATCAATAAGTGACATTAAAGTAATATAAGCTCAAGTTTATTGTAAAGTAATGTAATGTAAAAGTCACAAAGATGCAGGGCTTAAGCAAAGGCATCTAAAGTCACTGATGTCATTGCTGTTATCTGTTCAGTCTCTAGAGGAAGCTGCAGTTGTGTCATCTGCTTTAGCTGAGAGTTAAACACCATCAGACTTCTAAAGTCAAGCAGGCCTACAAATATTGATGTTTTAACAAAGAATCAGTTTTACTTGTTCAGAATAATAATGCTAGAACATTTTTATTAGATTTTTTTCAGGCAGCCCTAATCAATTATGAAACATTTTAACGAAAAACAGAAAATAATATTTGAAATCATTCCATACAGAATAAATACACAACTCTCTCATTTGAGTCAAATATCGCCTCTACCCTGCACTATTTTGTAAGTCGATGTGTGTTCAGTAAAGTATGTCAAATTGTTTGCTGAGTCCTGCTCTGTTATTTAACATCCATTAACAAGTTTGCAAATCCACTTATGAGCCAGTGGTGAAATTGTAATTTTGTATCTCAATTTTGTTTTGTCCTGTAAATCCTTTTTATTTTATTTTATGTTTTATTTTTTATTTTTTTACAGAACTTCCACTGTCTCCTCAGGAGGATGGTGGTTTTCTAATTTTATCAATAAAGCTTTTACAATCCTTTCCAAGAGTTGTCATGAGTGAACTAATGTTAAAGGATTGAACCTTACTATCTGTGTCAGTCATTAACATGCTCACTCACCCAAAGCTCAATACTGTAACAACTTTATGCAGTTTCCTAAGCTTTTAGACCTATTGTTCAATGCAGAACTCAGTTTCTTTCAAATTACATTAAGATTCATGTTCATCCTCTCATCTAGACTGGGTCATAGGATCTCTAGAGTACAGAAGAAGAGACTGAGTAGCTGTGTCTCATTTAGGCTGGGTCCTCCGGAGGTCACATTTTAAGGCTGCATACATCATCAGGGAAGTTTCATTTAAGAAAAGTAACCATTCAATTTCAAAGTAAAAAATAAGTTATAGTATTTTAAACCTCACAAGCAATAACAGTCAATTACTTTTCTTAAATAAGACATATTCAATTATGTATACAGCCTTCAGATGCGACCCTAAATGTTTGTGTATTTGTGTGTGTGTGTGTGTGTATAACAGATTTTCTTCACTGGGGTCAATGACACATTGCTCTTTTGCTACAGTAGATCTTTTGTTGTGTCAGTGAATCTTGAGTGAACCCAACCTCTGTCACCAGTTTGTGGTTTGTCCCTCCTTGGACTTCTCTTGGTAAATTCACCTCTGCTGACCGGAGCAACCCACCATCC